>NC_084634.1:8601387-8711387 GCF_033978795.1 Nerophis ophidion | reverse complement strand
CAAAGTAGAAAGATGGAGTTGGGAAGCTTTAGCCTTTAGCCACACAAACACACGGTGATTCCTTGTTTAAAATTCCTGGAGGTGAAACTTTACTATGGATCAGAGTGCGGTCAAGCCAACATGAAACACGACCAGAAGATTTCGGTGAGAAAATTGTGGTTAAAAAAAATCGCTTCTTACCGGAGAAAAGCTGCGTCCATAAAGCTGCCGTCGACTCCCCTGAGACACTGGCGTCAAAACACCCATGGACGTACACCTCCGACTATCAGGTACTATTAAACTCACTAAAACACTAGCAACACAATAGAAAGATAAAGGATTTCCCAGAATTATCCTATTAAATGTCTCTAAAAACATCTGAATCCGTCCCAATGCAATCGCGTTTTTTTTAACTAGTTTTTTTTTTTTTTTTTCCTGGTCCGTCGCTATCAATATCCTCAAACCCAAATCTTTCATCCTCGCTCAAATTAATGGGGAAATTGTCGTTTCTCCCGGTCCGAATAGCCCTTTCTGTTGGAGGCTCCCATTAAAAACAAAGTGAATATGTGAGGAGCCCCCACACGTGTGACGTCATCGTCTGCGACTTCCGGTACAGGCAAGGCTTTTATGTAAGGACCAAAAAGTTGCAAACTTTATCGTGGATGTTCTCTACTGAATCCTTTCAGCAAAAATATGGCAATATCGCAAAATGGTCAAGTATGACACATAGAATGGACCTGCTATCCCCGTTTAAAAAAGAAAACCTCATTTCAGTAGGCCTAACACACTACTACCGACCACGCAATCTGATAGTTTATACATCAATGATGAAATATTAACATTGCAACACATGCCAATACGGCCTTTTTAGTTGACTAAATTGCAATTTTAATATCATGCTAAAACGTCGCTGTATGATGACGGGTGCGCGTGACGTCACGGATTGTAGAGGACATTTTGGTCCAACACTGTTCACAGCTATTAAGTCGTCTCTATTCATCGCAAAATTCCACAGTATTATGGACATCTGTGTTGCTGAATCTTTTACAATTTGTTCAATTAATAATGGAGACGTCAAAGAAGAAAGATGTAGGTGGGAAGCGGTGTATTGCGGCCGCCTTTAGCAACACAAACACAGCCGGTGTTATAAATGATAAATGGGCTGTACTTGTATAGCGCTTTTCTACCTTCAAGGTACTCAAAGCGCTTTGACACTACTTCCACATTTACCCATTCACACACACATTCACACACTGATGGAGGGAGCTGCCATGCAAGGCGCCAACCAGCACCCATCAGGAGCAAGGGTGAAGTGTCTTGCTCAGGACACAACAGACGTGACGAGGTTGGTACTAGGTGGGAATTGAACCAGGGACGCTCGGGTTGCGCACGGCCACTCTCCCACTGCGCCACGCCGTGTTTCCTTGTTTACATTCCTGAAAGATGACGGTGAAGCTTTACTATAGAACAGAGCGGTCAAGCGAACATGGTTCCCTACCACATGTCAACCGGTGAGAAAATGGCGGTAATAAGTCAGCTCTTACCGTAGACATGAGCGGAGAGTTGCGTCGTTCCTCCTGCACCTGTCAAAGAGGCAGCTGTGGACTCTCTAAGCCTCCTCCTGACCACCCGCCCCCGACCATCAGTTGCTGCCACCGTGGAGGAAGCATCGGCTGCCTTCGCCTCGTCGGGAAACATGGCTACCCTCGGAGACACTGGCGGTCACCACACCCGTGGCCACACCCTTCCGACTTTCAGGTTGTACAGGTACGACCATATAATCTCACTAAAACACTAATAACACAATAAGCAGATAAGGGATTTTCCAGAATTATCCTAGTGAATCCGTCTAATAACATCAGAATCGCTCTGCCGTCTAGTTTTTGTTTTCCTAGTCCTTCACTCTCACGTTCATCATTCACGAATCTTTCATCCCCGCTCAAATTAATGGGGAAATCGTCAAATTCTCTGTCCGAATCGCTCTGGCTGCTGGTGGCCATGATTGTAAACAATGTGAGGATGTGAGGAACTCCACAACCATGCGCACATCGTCTGCTACTTCCGGTACAGGCAAGGCTTTTTTTTATCAGCGACCAAAAGTTGCGAACTTTATCGTCAATGTTCTCTACTAAATCCTTTCAGCAAAAATATGGCAATATCGCGAAATGGTCAAGTATGACACATAGAATGGACCTGTTATCCCCGTTTAAATAAGAACATCTCATTTCAGTAGGCTTTTAAGATCCAATATGTTACCATTTTGCATGTTAATAAGCGCCTGGCAGAGGGGTTAGTGCGTCTGCCTCACAATACGAAGGTCCTGCAGTCCTGGGTTCAATCCCAGGCTTGGGATCTTTCTGTATAGAGTTTGCATGTTCTCCCCGTGAATGCGTGGGTTCCCTCCGGGTACTCCGGGTTCCTCCCACCTCCAAAGACATGCACCTGGGGATAGGTTGCAACACTAAATTGGCCCTAGTGTGTGAATGTGAGTGTGAATGTTGTCTATCTGTGTTGGCCCTGCGATGAGGTGGCGTCTTGTCCAGGGTGTACACCGCCTTCCGCACGATTGTGGCTGAGATAGCCTCCAGCAACCCCAAAAGGGACAGGCGGTAAAAAAATGGATGGATGGTTGTTACCCCATACTAAAGTGTTACCTTCTGGCGGCCATATTTGTAGTTTTTGCCCTAAACAAACATGGCGTCTCGTGACGTCACACACACACCGCCGTTACGTCGTTTGGATAAATAATGACCGTGCACAGATTGATGTGAGCCGGCGTAGACATTGTGGGACACCGAGTGAGTGGAAGTGGGCTCCATGTGCGCCGCGGAGAAGAAAGAGGAGAGTTTACATACAAACGACGAAGAAAGAGGAGAGTTTAAATACATTGACGAAGAAAGAGGATACTTTACATACATTGAAGCCGCGTTAGCCGGCTAGCTACGTGGCACTTTCCGACTCCTTCGGCACTTTCAGCCCCGGCAAATATTTACGTTTCCGCCAGAGTCCACGCCGGCCACGCACGCACTTCCACGAGGGGACTCTCCACGCGTGGGCAAGTTGACAGCTAGCCGGCTTAGCCCGGCGTGACGCAACGTGGCGACAATCGGGAAGCGTGTGCACGTCGCGGTGGGCGAGCGTGCGCGCGGCAACGTACCTGAGAGGTGCGCGGGCACGCGCGTGGGTGAAGTACACGGACTGACACGGCAGCCTGTTGGGTGAAAACATGAAGGTGTCGGCGAACACGTGTGACTCGTGAACGAGTCGTTCAAAACTCGCGAGTTTTTTGTTTTTTTTTGACTGCCCGTTAACTCGTTCTCACGCCTCTACGTTCTGCGCATGTGCGCTGCGATGGGTAGTACGCGAACGATCCGACTTTTTTTTCTCTCCTACTGTTACCACAGCAGGGGTGTCCAAACTTTTTCCACAGAGGGCCACACACGCAAAAATGTATAGGCCTACTGAAATGAGATTTTCTTATTCAAACGGGGATAGCAGGTCCATTCTGTGTGTCATACTTGATAATTTCGCGATATTGCCATATTTTTGCTGAAAGGATTTAGTAGAGAACATCCACGATAAAGTTCGCATCTTTCGGTGCTATGAGAAATGCCCTGCCTCTACCGGAAGTCGCAGACGATGACGTCACACATATTCACATTGTTTTTAATGGGAGCTGTCCCGCCAAATTTCTTCCCCCCCATTTACTTCCGGGGTCATAATTGATACAGACATTTTGTTAACGCTATATAATAAAAAATATAATGCTATATTATAAAAAAAAACAGACGTTTTGTTGACGCTATATTATAAAAAATAAAATTCAAAAAACAATTTACAAACACAAGCTATGGGATGACACATTTACTTCCGGGGTCACGTTTCCTCTTACGTCATCCCGTAGCTTGTGTTTATAAATATTTTTTTTCGTTTTTTTTTAAAGTTTTTATAATATAGCGTTAACAAAACATCTGTATTAATCATGACCCCGGAAGTAAATGGGGGGGGGGGGGGGGAGTTTGTAGGGGGGAAGAAATTTTGCGTGACAGAGCCTCCACAAAAAGTGCTATTCGGACCGAGAAAACGACAATTTCCCCATTAATTTGAGCGAGGATGAAAGATTCTGTTTGAGGATATTATATAGCGACGGACTAGGAAAAAAAAAAAAAAAACATGTTAAAAAAAATGCGATTGCATTGGGACGGATTACGATGTTTTTAGACACATTTCCTAGGATGATTCTGGGAAATCCCTTATCTTTCTATTGTGTTGCTAGTGTTTTAGTGAGTTTAACAGTACCTGATAGTCGGAAGGGTGTCTCCACGGGTGTCTTGACGCCAGTGTCTCAGGGGAGTCGACGGCAGCTTTATGGACGGCACAAGCTCAGCTTTTCTCCGGTAAGAACTGACTTTTTAAGCACAAATTTCTCACCGAAACCTGCTGGTTGACATTCCGTCCTGATTCATGTTTGCTTGACCGCGCTGTGATCCATAGTAAAGTTTCACCTCCAGGAATTTTAAAAAAGGAATCACCGTGTGTTTGTGTGGCTAAAGTTTCCCAACTCCATCTTTCTACTTTGACTTCTCCAATATTAATTGAACAAATTGCAAAAGATTCAGCAACACAGATGTCCAAAATACTGTGTAATTATGCCGTTAAAGCAGGCGACTTTTAGCTGTGTGTGTGTGCAGCGCTCATACTTCCTAACAGCCTGTGACGTCATCATTACACGACGTTTTCAAGAAGAATCTCCCGGGAAATTTAAAATTGCAATTTAGTAAACTAAAAAGGCCGTATTGGCATGTGTTGCAACGTTAATATTTCATCATTGATATATAAACTATCAGACTGTGTGGGTTTCAGTGGGCCTTTAAGAATTCTAGGGCCATTTTGATATATTCATTTTCAAACCATCCATTTTTTCTACCGCTTATTCCCTTTCGGGGTCGCTGGCGCCTAGCTCAGCTACAATCGGGCAGAAGGCGGGGTACACCCTGGACAAGTCACCACCTCATCGCAGGGCCAACACAGATAGACAGACAACATTCACACTCACATTCACACACTAGGGCCAATTTTAGTGTTGCCAATCAACCTATCCCCAGGTGCATGTCTTTGGAAGTGGGAGGAAGCCGGAGTACCCGGAGGGAACCCACGCATTCACGGGGAGAACATGCAAACTGCACACAGAAAGATCCCGAGCCTGGATTTGAACCCAGGACTGCAGGACCTTCGTATTGTGAGGCAGACGCACTAACCCCTCTGCCACCGTGAAGCATTTTTAAGTTTTCAAACCATAACAAAATATACATTTTTTTTATCCTTAGCGCTCCTGGGGAGCAAAGAGGGTCTCAGTCACTAAAATGTTAAAAATAAGTCAAATTATTATTATTTTTTTTATTTATTTAATGCTTACTTACAGTAAATCTCTATATCAATCAATCAATCAATGTTCATTTATATAGCCCTAAATCACAAGTGTCTCAAAGGGCTGCACAAACCACAACGACATCCTCGGTACAGAGCCCACATAAGGGCAAGGAAAAACTCACACCCAGTGAGTTTGATATAAAGTAAAACAAAAAAGGTTTTATGCCTTTTCTGTCAAAGACAACTTTGTTTTCTATAGTAAAACTGAAATATGCAGTATTTAGATAGATAGGAGAGTTCCTTTATTTAGCAATTAAAGCCCTCACAGATCAATAATGCAGGACACCATTGATTTTAATTATTGAATATTTTTGAGTAATCAGAGTGAAAAGTTCAATAAAATCCTACTAAATATATTCGATCAAAAAGTGATACATTTTTATTAGTTTTTTTTTTAACTTTCGACACTTAAATTTCAAGATCAACGTCCGATTATATCTGTCGATTTTAAGTTTGAACTATTATTTTGTTTGTTTTATGCTCTTTTGTCCAAATGTTGATGTTTTTATATGGCAACCACACAACATATGCAGTATTTTTTCCACATAGTGATATTTTTTAAGTAATAAGTCATTATAACATAGATTTTTTTGTCCTTTTTTTGTTTTTGTTTTGAGCAATGGAAAAAAAAAAGAAAATAAAGACAAAAGGAACAAAACAAAAAAACTGTCTGCATGGCAGCTTTGTGTCAACATTGCCACTTTTTCTCAGACTTCACCTCATTCCATTTTTTAAAAAATTTTTGCAATACTATCAATTTGGAAAATTTTGCAGAATGTGTGGCGGGGCCGCACTTTGGACAGGCTCGTTTGGTAGAGTGGCCGTGCCAGCAACTTGAGGGTTCCAGGTTCGACCCCCGCTTCTGCCAACCTAGTCACTGCCGTTGTGTCCTTGGGCAAGACACTTTACCCGCCTGCTCCCAGTGCCACCCACGCTGGTTTAAATCTAACTTAGATATTGGCTTTCACTATGTAAAGTGCTTTGAGTCATTAGAGAAAAGCGCTATATAAATTCAATTCAATTAAACAGTTGGGCTTTCTTTGTTCTTCAATCAATCAATGTTTATTTATATAGCCCTAAATCACGAGTGTCTCAAAGGGCTGCACAAGCCACAACGACATCCTCGGTAGAGCCCACATAAGGGCAAGGAAAAACTCACACCCAATGGGACGTCGGTGACAGTGACAATGATGACTATGAGAAACCTTGGAGAGGACCGCATATGTGGGCAACCCCCCCTTAGGGGACCGAAAACAATAAATGTCGAGCGGGTCTTAAGTTTTTAACGTTTTATATTCTTAACGTGTAATTAATCATAACTAGACCCAATTATGTCAAAATCCGGCCCCTCTATTCTTGTTTCATTCGTTTGTGCTGCAAAAAAGTGTTGGTCTTTTTATAGTTTAAGTAAAGTTTTATTGTTTTATGTTAACATGTAATTAACAATAACCATATTTAGACCACCTATCATATTTAAATCACATTCGTTTGTGCTGCAAAAAGTTTTGGTGTTTTATAGTGTGTATGGCGTTCGAATAAAAATTGTGTTTTATGTTAACATGTAAGCTGCCGCAAATGATTGGAGGATGCGGGAAGAACTGTGGATCACGTAGGACTGTCTACCCCGCAGGTTTGAGGACCAGTCATAGACGATTTAGAGTGAAAAGCAAATTTTATTTTCACTCTCATACAAATCATTCTAACTTGGATTGTTTACCTGGCTTCGAGACTCTCCGGAAGGACAGTGCAGCGCAGACACAACAAACCCCCTTCTTGTCTCTCATGGACACACACCTGTTTTTGTAGACTTTGGACTAGCGACTGCACAATACATCACGGCTGCGGAACAGAGACACACTGCGGGCTCACACACACATCCACAAAAAAAATATACGCCACACATACACACCCCGTCGCCCCCCCCCAACCCAACGCCCTTGAAGCAAATCCTGTAGGGGTGAGCAGCGGCCTACCACCATCACTTTCAACTCCCTTCCCTCTGTTGCTAGATATCTCAAAATGTATGTCGTAATATGTATATGTGCTTTGCTATGGAGGTGTTTTCCCACTCCAGACTGGGCCCCCTTAGGAGCCCAGTCTGGATTGTATTTTTTTACTCATCCTTCCCCAGCGTTTACATTTTTCCCATCTTTTACGGGGCGCCTTATGGCGACCCATCAGCGTTCTTGTTCTGTAATCCTGTACACCAGAGGTGTCAAAGTCAAATACAGAGTGGGCCAAAATATTAAACGGAACGAAGCAGTGGGCCGAGGTTGAACAAATGAACCTTTTAATAGGGACCCAAACAAGTTTTGCATTAAATATTAAACAAGCAAGGCTTATATAACTTTATAGTGACATGCAAAATCGAGTTTCAAATAATAATTATAATAATTGAAAAAATATCAATGGCATATCAAATAAAATTTAAATAGAAATTGAATGCCTCTTTTCTATTTATAGTCTTCTTAGGTAAATATCAAAATAAACTTTTCCCACAGGCTAATAATACATTTTTATATTGTAGCGTCCAGGAAGAGGTAGTGCTGCAAGGGGTTCTGTGTATTTGTTCTGTTGTTTTTATGTTGTGTTACAGTGCGGATGTTCTCCCGAAATTTGCTTGTCATTCTCGTTTAGCGTTGGTTCACATTGATTGATTGATTGATATAACTTTATAGTGACATGCAAAATCCAATTTCAAATAATAATAATTGAAAAATATCAATGGCATATCAAATAAAATTTAAATAAAAATTGAATGCCTCTTTTCTATTTGCAGCCTTCTGACGTAAAGATCAAAATAAACTTTTTCAACAGGCTAGTAATAAATTTGAGAATAAAATAATAATGAATGAATTGAAGTAGCAAAAGAAAGCGCATGAATAAAACGTTAATTATTGCTCTGTTTGCTACACTGATTTGCTTTAACATTGAATATGGAACAAGCAACGCTTATATAACTTAATAGTAACAAACGAAAAAATATCAATGGCATATTAAAGAAAATTTTAATAAAAGAAAAAAAATTGAATGCCTCTTTTCTATTTGCAGCCTTCTGGAGGTAAATATCAACATTAACTTTTTCCACAGGCTAATACATTTGAAAATAAAATTGTTGTTTTGTTGGTAGCGGGTGGTGTATTTTGTAGTGTCCCGGAAGAGTTAGTGCTGCAAGGGGTTCTGGGTATTTGTTCTGTTGTGTTTATGTTGCTTCACGGTGGCAGAGGGGTTAGTGCGTCTGCCTCACAATACGAAGGTCCTGCAGTCCTGGGTTCAATCCCAGGCTCGGGATCTTTCTGTGTGGAGTTTGCATGTTCTCCCCGTGAATGCGTGGGTTCCTTCCGGCTACTCCGGCTTCCTCCCACTTCCAAAGACATGCACCTGGGGATAGGTTGATTGGCAACACTAAATGGTCCCTAGTGTGTGAATGTGAGTGTGAATGTTGTCTGTCTACCTGTGTTGGCCCTGTGACAAGGTGGCGACTTGTCAAGGGTGTACCCCGCCTTCCGCCCGACTGAAGCTGAGATAGGCGCCAACGCCCCCCGCGACCCCAAAAGGGAATAAGCGGTAGAAAATGGATGGATGGATGTTTATGTTGTGTTACGGTGCGGATGTTCTTCCGAAATGTGTTTGTCATTCTTGTTTGGTGTGGGTTCACAGTGTGGCGCATATTTGTAACAGTGCTAAAGTATTTTATACGGCCACCCTAAGTGTGACCTGTATGGCTGTTGACCAAGTATGCTTGCATTCACTTGTGTGTGTGTGTATAAGTCGCATATATTACGTGACTGGAACGACACTTTGTTAGTATGGAGGAAAAGCGGACGTGATGACAGGATGTATAGGAAGCTAAAGGCAGTGCCTTTAAGGCACGCCCCCAATATTGTTGTATTTCAGTGCCCCTCATGAAAATCACAGGGGGCAACCATTCTCCCAAATTTCTCCCGATTCCCACCTGGACAACAATATTGGGGGCGTGCCTTAAAGGCACTGCCTCAAACGTCCTCTAAAACCTTTCGTCACGTCCGCTTTTCCTAAGTAGAAACAGCGTGCCGGCCTAGTCATATGATATATGTGGCTTTTACACACACACGCTGATGCAATGCAAACTGGGTCAACAGCCATACAGGTCACACTGAGGGTGGCCGTATAAACAACTTTAAGACTGTTACAAATATGCGCCACACTGTGAACCAACGCTAAACGAGAATGACAAGCAAATTTCGGGAGAACATCCGCACTGTAACACAACATAAAAACAACAGAAGAAATACACAGAACCCCTTGCAGCACTACCTCCTCCTGGACGCTACAATATAAAAATGTATTATTAGCCTGTGGGAAAAGTTTATTTTGATATTTACCTAAGAAGACTGCAAATAGAAAAGAGGCATTCAATTTCTATTTAAATTTGATTTGATATGCCATTTCTATTTTTTAAATTATTAGTATTATTTGAAACTCGATTTTGCATGTCACTATAAAGTTATATAAGCCTTGCTTGTTCAATATTCAATGCAAAACTTGTTTGGGTCCCGATTAAAAGGTTAATTTGTTCAACCGTGTTCAGTTTAAAATTTTGGCCCACTCTGTGTTTGACTTTGATATCCCTGCTTTAGATGTTATGAAAGGTGTGGTGTTGGAAATTGTTTTAGAAATTGTTGAGAAATGTTGATATAGTAACACTTAATAGAATAATGGTATTTTGGAAGTCATGAAATATGGGGAAAGCTAGGAATTTTTACAGGGAAAAAAATGAAGGTCCCAACTAAGAGGAATGTTTTGATGGTGGAATCGTTGGAATTGCTTGAAAAACGTGGACTGTGAAACCGAAAAACAAAGGGTAAAAACAGGGCTTTGGAAAACTGGGAATTCCAGGAATTAGTTTTAACTTGGAAAATGTCCAGAGTGTGTGGATGGTTGAACGGATCGAATCGATTAAAAAATGTGGGATATGAAGAGGTTTGTATATTGACCATTCATTGTCAATGATGTAAAATTCCTGGAAATCACAGGAATTCATGACATTTTTGGAACTGGTAAATGTGTTGGCTTGAAGTCCAAGATGAGGTGGAGTGTGTGGATGGTGGAACGGTTCCAATTGGATGAGAATTTACAGGATGTGCAGAAGTTTGTATATTGTCTGTTCATTTTCAATGGGGAAAAAAATCCTGGAAATTCTGGGAAAACCGGGAATTTGGGGCAATGGGAAACATGTTTTTGCCTTTAATAACCAGGGTGAGTAGAGTGTGTGGATGGTTGAAAGGTTTTCATCAGGTAAAAATTGGCCAAGAAATGTGAGAATTGTAGAACTTTAAAAATGTCGATTAATTTGAATACAAATTTCCTGGAAATTTTGAGAAAAGTCAGATTTAAAAAAAAAAAAATACAAATCAGAATTGTTCTAGAGCAGGGGTCACCAAGGCGGTGCCCGCCGGCACCAGGTCGCCCGTAAGGACCAGATGAGTCGCCCGCTGGCCTGTTTTAAAAATAGCTCAAATAGCAGCACTTACCAGTGAGCTGCCTCTATTTTTTTTATTTATTTACTAGCAAGCTGGTCTTGCTTACCTCGACATTTTTAATTCTAAGAGGGACAAAACTCAAATAGAATTTGAAAATTTAAGAAAATATTTTAAAGACTTGGTCTTCACTTGTTTGAATAAATTCATTTATTTTTTTTTTACTTTGCTTCTTATAACTTTCAGAAAGACAATTTTAGAGACAAAATACAACCTTAAAAATGATTTTAGGATTTTTAAACACATATACCTTTTAAATTTCTTCCTCTTCTTTCCTGACGATTTAGCTCAATTTAAGTATTTTTTTTTTATTGTAAAGAATAATAAATACATTTTAATTTAATTCTTCATTTTAGCTTCGGTTTTTTCGACGAAGAATATTAGTGAACTATTTCTTCAAACTTATGATTAAAATAAAAAAAAAAAATATTCCGGCAAATGTCGAAAATCTGTAGAATCAAATTGAATTCTTATTTCAAAGTCTTTTGAATTTCTTTCAAAGTTTTTTTTTCTGGAAAACCTAGAAGAAATAATGATTTGTCTTTGCTAGAAACATAGCTTGGTCCAATTTGTTATATATTATAACAAAGTGCAGATTGGATTTTAACCTATTTAAAACATGTCATCAAAATTCTAAAATTAATCTTAATCAGGAAAAAATACTATTGAATCTTTTTTTTTCAAAAAGATTCGAATTACCTAATTTTTCTATTAATTTTTTTTCGGTAGAATTTTGAATTTTAAAGAGTCGAAATTGAAGATAAACTATGTTTCAAAATTTTATTTTCATTTTTTTTCGTGTTTTCTCCTCTTTTAAACCGTTCAATTAAGTGTTTTTTTCATCATTTATTCTCTACAAAAAACCTTCCGTGAAAGGAAAAAAATGTACGACGGAATGACGGACAGAAATACACATTTTTATACATATATAGATGTATTTATTAAGGGTAAATTGAGCAAATTGGCTATTTCTGGCAATTTATTTAAGTGTGTATCAAACTGGTAGCCCTTCGCCTTAATCAGTACCCAAGAAGTAGCTCTTGGTTTCAAAAAGGTTGGTGACCCCTGCTTTAGATGTTATGAAAGTTGTTGTGTTGGAAGAGGTTTTACAAATTGTTGAGAAATGTTGATATAGTAACACTTAACAGAAAATTGGTATTTTGGAATTAAATTCATTGATAATTTGGGAAAGCTGGGAATTTATACGGGAAAAATAATTGATGTCCCAATTGAGAGGAATGTTTTGATGGTGGAATCGTTGGAATTGGTTGAAAATGTGGACTGTGAAACCGAAAAACAAAGGGTAAAAACAGGGCTTTGGAAAACTGGGAATTCCTGGAATTGTTTTGACTTGGTAGTTTGGTTGTCTAGGGTGAGTGGAAGGTGTGGACAGTGCAAGGCTTCAAGTTGGGTGACAAATGTGGGAACTGTGCAAGTTTGAAAACTGGCCCTATCCATTTTGGATGGGAAACATTTCCCGGAAAACCTGGGATTCTGGGTAATCTCAAAGCAGTCAGAATTTTACGGAACAAGAAGTGGAATGTTAATAATAATAATAATAATAATAAATAGATCACGTCCAGCAAAGCCTTTAAAAGTAGAAATACTTGTACTTTATTCTCCTTCATTAATACAAGCCAGTGGGACATGTTTCCACTTTGTTCTTCTGCTTGGTAACAAACTCTTAGGTGATTAGCGTACAAAAATAAACCTCTGCTGACCGAGCGGACCGCAGTGATGAACAATACTGGTACTGGTTGTGCTGACCAGGAGTCAGAATTCTTACCATTGTTGTGGGAAAAGTTGTTTGATCTTTTCCAGCGCGGATTCAGATCCTTCATCCGATGGGTTCAACTCTGTGTGTCTTCTCAGAAGACTCTTTGCAGGAATGTATTAAAGTATTATTATTGTTATTAAGAATGATGGTGACATCATTCACTTCATACGGACCTACAACGCATGGTGGTGGACAAATGCTGGGTATCCCGCCAGGCACTCTGTCCTGGGGTGGGACTCAAAGCTGCAACTTCTATTGCTGGTCCCGAGGACCAGGTTAGGGAAACTTCAGGTAGCCCGGGCGCTAACTTCCACTTCTCCCATGTAGACAAAGCGCGAAGAGGATCAGTAGCGAGCAGATCTGGGGGTGGATGAGCGGGCAGTCGTAGACAACCAACTGTGGAGTCTCTTCACCAAGGCCCCATTTCCGGCAAATTGTGTCCATGGCCCGGTTGATCTTAGCGAGCCAGTATTTTATCGACCACTTCTGGAATGACTCCTCCCCGCCAGATGGCTTAAGTTTCTCACCCCATCACCGTAGGTTTGTGTAGTCCGCTCGTGCTGGATTGGACCGTCCCCAATCGCCCGTCGGATTGCCGCCTTGGCTGAATCGTAGTGGCAGTAGACTTCAGATTGGTCGGATTTGGCTCCCCCTCTAGTTTGACGGTCGACAGGTTGATTACTGAGCTACCACAGTGAAAGTAATCCGGCTCCCACCCCCCACACAGAGGTCTGAAAGGATTTGGATGATTTTGGGGAGGGGTTTGGAAGGTTAGGCGTTCTGGATACTCAGCAGTGACGATAGGCTGTCACTAACTATTCTGGCTTCTTCTTCCCAGACAGCTTGTAATTTTGATCGCTTTCATTTCCGCTTGGCAGAAGGAGCACCATCTGCCTGTTGGTATGGCGAGAGAACGGTGGCTCATGGATGATACATCCTCCGTCTGTTCACCCAAGACCCATCTCTGTAGCTAGTTGGGTCGTAGGCGCTCCAGCCCTGTTCTGGCCGCTTCATTGCCCAAAGTTTATCTTTCTCAGCGTCTCGAAGATATGCAGTTAATGGTCAATAGCTGCTGCCGGTTGGTTTTTGTTCCAGAGTAGTTCTCGATGGTGAAGACAACAATTTGACAAAGTATGAAGGCAAGAATTTGGCTCCTGGTGAAGAAGGAGGATCCAACAAGGTATCTTTTATAAAACTTCCTTGTGAGTACTTCACGTGTTGAGGGCTAGTGTTGTTCATGTGATAGGCAACGTAGAACCTGCTGGACTGGGACAGATGGATCCAAGCTGACTTAAAAAAGTGCAGTCCAAAACATACAATAACAGATTCGACAAGCAAATGTAACAATTTTTCACAGTTGGAATAAACCGTCACACGTCCATAAAGGATGTTTCAGAGGAAACGGTTTAAAAAGCTATGCCGTGGAACTAGTAAGTGACATCTAGAGGTGTCGACAGTCGGACTTGGAAGAGTTTTAGTCTTTTTCTTTGAGGTGGAAAAAGTCGTCCTGTTAGTCGGAATCATACACTTCCAACGTTGTCCTTTGGTGCCTGTTTTTTGGCGGGGCGGGGCTTACATGGTCAGACCAGGAAAAGGGCGGAATATAACCTTAGGGACAGTTAGCGCCCTCAAGGTCAGTGTTTTTTAACCATAAGGACAAAAAATATGGGTTCCTCAGCTGTGGTCCGTATTACAGCAGCGTTACTCAGCTGTAATACACTTTTCCACCACTTGTGGCAGTAATGACAGTATCAAACAAACAGAAAAAGTCTGGAGCTAAAGTCATGGAGAAGTTTCTTCAGGGCAAAAAAATATGACTAAAGTGGTGAAAGCTGAATTTTAATTTGCAATTTAAATTTATTGGAAGTTTACTTAGGAAACATATGATTATTAATTTAGTTCAAATTGATTTTTTTTAGCACTGTGTAATTGTGTGTACATTTATTTTTTATTAGTTTAGTTTTAAGAGAGTATTTCTGTAATCAGTCGGCCCTAAGCCTTGATTATAATCTTTGTGATTAGCACTTGGTTCCATATCATTTGACAAGGTGGTAAACTGTAAGTAAGTTAGATATAATTATTGAATACGATTAAAATCAAGACTATCCATCCATCCATTTTCTACCGCTTATTCCCTTTTGGGGGCGCTGGCGCCTATCTCAGCTACAATCGGGCGGAAGGCGGGGTACACCCTGGACAAGTCGCCACCTCATCGCAGGGCCAACACAGATAGACAGACAACATTCACACACTAGGGCCAATTTAGTGTTGCCAATCAACCTATCCCCAGGTGCATGTCTTTGGAAGTGGGAGGAAGCCGGAGTACCCGGAGGGAACCCACGCATTCACGGGGAGAACATGCAAACTCCACACAGAAAGATCCCGAGCCTGGATTTGAACCCAGGACTGCAGGACCTTCGTATTGTGAGGCAGACGCACTAACCCCTCTGCCACCGTGAAGCCCAAAAAAATCAAGACTAATTCAGTGTTAATATCGAAGTGGGCCCCTCTGTAGTGGAAAGGTTGGCCGCCCAGCTCAAAAAGGTTAAGAACGCCTGCTCTCGGTTGTCCGCTATCCGCAGCAAACAGCACCTTCCATCAGGAGCAGGTGGCTGAGAAGGTCGTCGGACTGCAGCACTTTGATAGCAAAGTACACTCTAATCCTACACGAGAATGACACCCTTGAGTTTAGTTCGAAACATTTCTGCATATAATTCCTAGAGTGCTCCTGTCTTATAGAAGACCTTGGACCTCTGCAAACACATTGGCAGACATTGTAACCCTGCTCGCCAACATAGAACACCGGGGTCCAAACTTTTGATATACATAACTGAGGCGTTCCTCAAGGCACCCCTTTAAGTCCTCTCCTTTTTGGCAGTTACAAATTGTTTTCGTAATGTGATGTGAGGTGTTTTTGTAGCTTGTTTACTTCGGATGAAGTCCCTAATCATTTGTTTAACGTCTTTAGTTACACTGGTGGTGTTCCTCAGGGCTCCGTTTTAGGTCCTCTCTTTTTGTTTTTCAATCATTTCAGCAATTTCCGCTTGTGTAGCTCAAAAAATTGTGAGAAGATTCCCTAAAAACACTAGAGCAATCTCGTAGAGATGATCTTTGACTAGCGCAGGGGTAGGGAACCTATGGCTCTAGAGCCAGATGTGGCTACACCTGGCTCTCAGATAAATCTTAGCTGACATTGCTTAACACGGTAAGTAACGAATAATTCCTCTGGTAATCACAGTGTCAAAAATAACATTCAAAATATAAAACATTCTCATGCATTTTCATCCCTCCATCCGGTTTCGACCGCACCTGTTCAAGAAGTCGCATTAATGGTAAGAAGTATTTTTTTTAATTTTTGGTTAGCCTCAGAATAACAATGTTATTAAAAAAGAATACTCTAAAAATGTTGGTCTTTCTTAAAAATGCACGCATATAGTTGTATTCAGTGTTAAGAAAATACATTATATCGCTCTCACGGAAATACTTTTAAAAATATTTGGCTTGTATGGCTCTCTCAACCAAAAAGGTTCCCGACCCCTGGACTAGAGTTTTAAAAACTTGTGTAATTCAAACTAGTTAAACCAAAATAGACCAAAATCAAATGTCTATTGTTGGTTCTCCGGAATATATCCATCCATTTACTACCGCTTGTCCCTTTCGGGGTCGCGGGGGGTGCTGGAGCCTATCTCAGCTGCATTCGGGCGGAAGGCGGTGTACACCCTGGACAAGTCGCCACCCCATCACAAGGCCAACACGGATAGACAACATTCACACACTAGGGCCCATTTAGTGTTGCCAATCAACCTATCCCCAGGTGCATGTCTTTGGAGGTGGGAGGAAGCCGGAGAACCCGGAGGGAACCCACGCAGTCACGGGGAGAACATGCAAACTCCACACAGAAAGATCCCGATCCCGGGATTGAACTCAGGACTACTCGTGTATACTTTGTATTGTGAGGCACATGCACTAACCCCTGTTCCACTGTGCTGCCCCCTGTTGGTTCTCCGGAATATACAAAATAAGGGTAAAAGTGACAACAATTTAGTTGAACGGGCGTGTCCAAACGGGGTTTTTGCCGGCGTAGCTCCTTTTGTAACGGGCCTGCATCTTATTTAGAAAATAAAAGGTGTGCGTCACATGTTGATAAAGGATTCGAATCTGTGAAAATATACGATGAGAAGAGGAAGCTATCATCCCAACGCACAGCTGAGATGTTTGTTATTAAACTTTTTGGCAGGTCTAATAAACCAAAATACTGAATTGTGCCACATTCTTACATTTTTGCCAAGTGGAAGAACCTCGGACCTTGTTCTGGAAGAAGCACCATGTGGAAGATGGACTCCGAGTAAATACTTGGTGCAAATGAGAGCAGCTTTCTGGCCTTTTTCTTTATGAAAGAAAAGTTTTTTGTGTAAACGAGAAGGTCCTGCTGAGGTTTTTACAGCCTGCTGGTCTTGGTTCAGAGTAGAGAGATTAGGTACGATTGGCTGTGAGAGGTTTTCCCAGGTGAGATGTGGATCACATCCTGATCACGATGGAGAACCGCCAAGGAAGGCTGGGTCTGGTGTGTGTGTGTGTGTGTGTGTGTGTGTGTGTGTGTGTGCTGCAGGTTCTGACTGGACGTCTTCTCACTGGTCCTTCGCTTCGTACAGCAGCTTGGCGCCCTGGAAACAGGAAGTGGTCAAAGGACTACTTTTTGCCTCAATTGGTGCACTTAAACTGTTGGTCAGGCGTAAACAGGCCCAGTGTTTAAATTGACGTGGCTCCACCCCACAGGATGTTGAATAGGAATTACAGGAAGTGGAATTAAATGAATTGCAACTCAGAGAAAGTCATTATAGTAAGGGTTGAACCGTTTTGGTTTGGTTTGGAGGTGAACCGAACAACACGGCCATATAAGTAGCGCACCACACGTTGTGTAAACGGTGCACACCGAGGCACCAGGAATTGATTTACGTGGACCCCGACTTAAACAAGTTGAAAAACTTACTCGGGTGTTACCATTTAGTGGTCAAATGTAGGGAATATGTACTGTGCAATCTACTAATAAAAGTTTCAATCAATCAAAAAAACAACAACACACGGCATGCTAGCAACGACTGGGCTATGATAGACTGACCACACCTCCTCTTTTGCGGGGCTGTCCGGGTGGAGTTTCTTAAATGCCTCGAATGTCCGGCATTTTAAGTTAGGGTTGCGTGTATTTTCAATGTACGTTCAGGGTTAAGAAGGGGTTAAAAACAAAACAAAAAGTGGTGCACGCAGCGTTAACTTTCGTGAGGGAGGGGCAGAGACAGAGAAAGCGAGAAAATTATGATAAACGCGCATGCGTCGCCAGGCTCTGCTTTTTATCCTTTGATTAATCAGATTTTATTTTTTATTATCTATAGCAGGGGTGTCAAAAGTGTGCCCCGGAGGCCATTTGCGGCCCACAGCTAATGTTTTAAAAGGCCCACGGCACATTCTAAAAATATTATTGAAATAAACAAAAACATGAATAAAAGTGAAATAAAAGAGCTTAAAGGCTAAATGTAATTTAGAAAAAGTTGCAATGTTCAATAATAAAACGAAGCTGTTTTTTTTCTTTCAAACTGTTATTGCTCAAAACATAATATTGAATCAAAATGTGAAGTGAAGTATATTTATATAGCGCTTTTCTCTAGTGACTCGTAACGCTTTACATAGTGAAACCCAATATCTAAGTTACATTTAAACCAGTGTGGGTGGCACTGGGAGCAGGTGAGTAAAGTGCCT
This sequence comes from Nerophis ophidion, assembly GCF_033978795.1. Taxonomy (NCBI): domain Eukaryota; kingdom Metazoa; phylum Chordata; class Actinopteri; order Syngnathiformes; family Syngnathidae; genus Nerophis; species Nerophis ophidion. The sequence continues at coordinate 8,692,928 of NC_084634.1, read as the reverse complement.
TGCCCAAGGACACAACGGCAGTGACTAGAATGGCGGAAGCGGGAATCGAACCTGCAACCCTCAAGTTGCTGGCACGGCCACTCTACCAACCGGGCCATGCCGCCCCAACACTCCGCCATGGCGTTAGACTCTAGAATCAATGTTATTATGAATTATTGACCTATCCACGTTTCCTATTACTTCACATCAAATATTCCACTAAGAAAAATACTTTTGGTGGAAGATTTAGCAAATTTGTTAAATAAATAATCAAAAAATGTATATTTAGTTTTTTTCTTACTGTACCGAAAATGAACCGAACCGTGACCCCTGGACCGAGATACGTACCGAACCAAAAATGTTGTGTACCGTTACACCCCTACGTTATAGTCACAAAAACAGAAATAATTTGTCACATTTAACCAATTTTTGGACTAAATACTATAAATACTTTTCACTTCAATCGAACACACATCCCTCCATTTTGAATACAGGTTTAGAATTCTGGGAAATTGAGTATTTTCCCACCATATTCCAAAATTTGATCTGTTTTAGAAAATATGTTTCTATTCTATATTGGTGTTGCTGTAATTAAAATGTGTATATGAGGATTATTGTAATAATCCATCCATCCACCCATTTTCTACCGCTTATTCCCTTTGGGGTCGCTGGAGCCTATCTCAGCTACAATCGGGCTGAAGGCGGAGTACACCCTGGACAAGTCGCCACCGCATCGCAGTATTGTATTAATACTAGTATGAAATATTTACAGTGGGGAAAAAAAGTCTTTAGTCAGAATCCATCCATCCATCCATTTTCTACCGCTTGTCCTGTTTTTCTCAGCTGCATTTGGACAGAAGGCGGTGTACACCCCTGGACAAGTCGCCACCGCATCGCAGTATTGTATTAATACTAGTATGAAATATTTACAGTGGGGGGAAAAAAAGTCTTTAGTCAGAATCCATCCATCCATCCATTTTTCTACCGCTTGTCCTGTTTTTCTCAGCTGCATTTGGACAGAAGGCGGTGTACACCCCTGGACAAGTCGCCACCTCATTGCAGGGCCAACACAAATAGACAACATTCACACACTAGGGCCAATTTAGTGTTGCCAATCAACCTATCCCCAGGTGCATGTCTTTGGAGGCGGGAGAAAGCCGGAGTACCCGGAGGGAACCCACGCAGTCACGGGGAGAACATGCAAACTCCACACAGAAAGATTCCGAGCCCGGGATTGAACCCAGGACTACTCAAGACCTTAGTATTGTGAGGCAGATGCACCAACCCAGAGGGGAGATTCAGAAATTCAGCCATTGATTGTGCCACTTAAAACAATGACGGAGGTCTGTATTTTTGTTTATAAATCATAGGTATACTTTAACTGTGAGAGACCGAATGTGAAAAATAATCCACCAAATCACACTGTAGGATTTTTAGGGAATTTATTTGCAAATCATGGTGGAAAATAAGTGTTTAGTCACGTACAAACAAGCAAGATTTCTGGCTCTCACAAAACCTGCAACTTCTTCTTTAACAAACTCCTCTGTCCTCCACCCGTTACCTATGTTAATGGCACCTGTTGATAAGATACTTGACCACAGCCTCAAACAGTCAGATTCCACCATGGCTCAGACCAAAGCACCACGAACAAAAATGTAGAACTGCAGAAGGCTGGTAAGAGTGAATCGACACCAGACAAGCAGCTTGGTGTGAATCAATCAATCAATCAATCAATGTTTATTTATATAGACCTAAATCACAAATGTTTCAAAGGACTGTACAAATCATTACGACTCCGACATCCTCGGAAGAACCCACATAAGGGCAAGGAAAACTCACATCCAGTGGGACGCCAGTGACAATGCTGACTATGAGAAACCTTGGAGAGGACCTCAAATGTGGGGAACCTCAGCCCCCTCTAGGAGACCGAAAGCAAAATCAACTGTGGGAGCAATTATTATAAAATACAAGGCCATTGACAATCTCCTTTGGTCTGGGGCTCCACGCAAAATCTCATTCCTCAGATTCAAACTAATCATGAGAACGGTCAGCAAAATCCCAGAACTACATTGGGGTCAGGAGGGACCTGGTGAATGACCCACAGAGAGCTGGGACCAAAGTAACAAAGGTTACCGTCAATAACACACTCCCACTGCCAGACATGTCCAGGCCCATCTAAAGTTTGCCTGTGACCACGTGGTGGTTTCAGAGGAGGGTTTAGAGAATGTCATGTGGTCAGATGAGACGAAGGTAGAATTTTTTTTGCAAAAAACCCAACTCGCCGTGTTTGGAGGAAGAAGAACGCCAAGTTGCATCCCAAGAACACCATACCTACAGTAAAGCATAATGCTCGGAGGCTGTTTTTTTTCTGCCAAGGGGGACAGGACGACTGATCCGTGTTACGGAAAAGATAAATGAGGCCACGTATCTTGAGAACATACTTCCATCAGCAAGAGCATTGAGGATGAAACATGGCTGGGTCTTCTTTCAACGTGACAAATGAGTGGCTCCTTTAAAATCATTAACAGGGTCAAAGGGTCTCCAGACCTCGAATCAATAAAAAAAATCTGTGTAGGATGTCAAAAGTTCTGTTCTGTTCTAGAGGAGACCAGCATGGAACAATGGCCCAAACAGCAGCTAGTGTGTGAAAACCTGGAAAAATCTACGGTAAACATTTGACTACCAAAAAAAACCCCCTACAAAATACTGACTAGAACTTTTGTTATTGACCAAGTACTTATTTTCCATCATGATTTGCAAATAAATTTTTTTTTTTTTTTTTTAAATCATACAATGTGATTTCCTGGACGAGTTGAGTTTATACCAAAATGGATACATGGATGATACAGCAGAGGATTGGGAGAATGTCATGTGGTCAGATGAAACCAAAATAGAACTTTTTGGTATAAACTCAACTCGTCGTGTTTGGAGGAAGAAGAATACTGAGTTGCACCCCAAGAACACTATACCTACTGTGAAGCATGGGGGTGGAAACATCATGCTTTGGGGCTGTTTTTCTGCTAAGGGGACAGGACGATTGATCCGTGTTAAGGAAAGAATGAATGGGGCCATGTATCGTGAGATTTTGAGCCAAAACCTTCCATCAGTGAGAGCTTTGAATGGTTGACCAATTACTTATTTTCCACCATAATTTACAAATAAATTCTTTAAAATTCCTACAATGTGAATTCCTGGATTTTTTTTTCCACATTCTGTCTCTCACAGTTGAAGTGTACCTATGATGAAAATGACAGACCTCTGTCATCATTTTAAGTGGGAGAACTTGCACAATCGGTGGCTGACTAAATACTTTTTTGCCCCACTGTATATTGTGTGACACCGTCTTACTCCTACCCCTGAGGACCCTCCAGCGGACCTTGACCTCCATTGTAAAAACAATATATCACATCGAGCAGCGGATGTTTTAAACACATCATTATCCAGAGAGGCCTCGAGCTATGTGACGCAAGAGTATATTCTAGCCTAAAGTGTGTGTGTTATTGTTACACTACCCTGTGTGTGGAAAATATATATCCATCCATCCATTTCCTACCGCTTATTCCCTTTCGGGGTCGCAGGGGGCGCTGGCGCCCATCTCAGCTACAATCGGGCGGAAGGCAGGGTACACCCTGGACAAGTCGCCAATATAAATATATATATATATATATTTTGAACATTTTATCGAACACATTTTTAGTGCTATCCATTACGTTTTTATCACGATATATGCAGATGTCGGGCTTCACGGTGGCAGAGGGGTTAGTGCGTCTGCCTCACAATACAAAGGTCCTGCAGTTTTGGGTTCAATCCCAGGCTCGGGATCTTTCTGTGTGGAGTTTGCATGTTCTCCCCGTGAATGCGTGGGTTCCCTCCGGGTACTCCGACTTCCTCCCACCTCCAAAGACATGCACCTGGGGATAGGTTGATTGGCAACACTAAATTGGCCCTAGTGTGTGAATGTTGTCTGTCTATCTGTGTTGGCCCTGCGATGAGGTGGCGACTTGTCCAGGGTGCACCCCGCATTCCGCCCGATTGTAGCTGAGATAGGCGCCAGCGCCCCCCGCCACCCCGAAAGGGAATAAGCGGTAGAAAATGGATGGATGGATATATGCAGATGTCGTTTATCAGCCCATCCCTAATTCAAAGTGACTGGCATATTGAAAAGCAAAGTGTTTCTGCTCTGACATTAAAACAGAGTTGTGACTGTCGGGAAGGTGACAAGAATTCAAACTTATCCTCCCGTCAGTCATGTTCTTGTTTTAGTGCGTGGAACATTCTTGGCGAATGACGGCGGGTTTGTTACCTTGTGCATGGCGGCCAGCCAGAGCGCCGCCGCCTTCTTGTCATCGGCCGCCTCTAAGTGCAGCTGCTGAGTGTCCTGGGAGCCCATGGGCTTGTAGTGCACCAGCATGCCGCTGGCCCGTGAGCCACATCCTGCGGGGTTTGGGGGACAGCGTTAAGGTGCATGCTCACGCCGGCCTGAACGGCAGCCACCGAGTGCAGGCGGGAGCGATCACTGTGACATGCCTCGGAGAAACGCTACAAAGATGACGCGGGTTCAAAACACAACAGCAGAGGGCGCCGAGGAGACGATGAGGGCAAACAACAAGCTCAGCGAGGCTTCATGCAGACTGACGGATGAGTGGGAGGGTAGGCTCACGAATGCTAACCTTCGTAGGCACACTGATAATCCAGCAGGCTGGTGTAAGTTCGACTCTCATTTTCTGAGACCAGGACAGGCCGGGTCAGGTCGAGTCAAAGCCGCAGAAGAGAAAAAGTTCATTCACAGGAGAAAAACAAACTAATATGTATTATTGTTTGGAAACTAGTAACGCTGGCCTACAATATGCTCACTTTGTTTACGAGGTGTTTGTTATTGAGCTCAGAGTTTGAAAGAGGGCCGGCGTACCTAATGAAGTGTCTACAGGTGTACCAAGATGTTTGTACACCATCTCAGGTAAACATTGCATGAAGCAAACAGGTCCTTTTCCTGTGTGCGTTGGTGAATCGGTCCGTGTACTTTTGTTTATTGACTCGGACTATTGACTGCAAAATAATCCACCATGGGGGGGTCAAAGGAAGTTGCGAATGCCAGCACTTCGATAATGCAACACCATTTAAAGGCCTACTGAAACCCACTACTACCCACCACGCAGTCTGATAGTTTTTATATCAATGATGAAATATTAACATTGCAACACATGCCAATACGGCTTTTTTAGTTTACTAAATTGCAATTTTAAATTTCCCGGTAGTTTCGTCTTGAAAACGTCGTGTAATGATGACGTGTACGCAAGACGTCACGCGTTTTTAGGAAGTATGAGCGCGGCACACACACACAGCTAAATGTCGTCTGCTTTAACGGCATAATTACACAGTATTTTGGACATCTGTGTTGCTGAATCTTTTGCAATTTGTTCAATTAATATTGGAGAAGTCACAGTAGAAAGATCTACTATGAATTGATTAACGTGGACCCCGACTTAAACAAGTTGAAAAACTTATTTGGGTGTTACCATTTAGTGGTCAATTGTACGGAATATGTACTGTACTGTGCAATCTACTAATAAAAGTATCAATCAATCAATCAAAATGGAGTTGGGGAAACTTTGGCCACACAAACACACGGTGATTCCTTGTTTAATATTCCTGGAGGTGAAAATTTACTATGGATCAGAGCGCGGTCAAGCGAACATGAATCAAGACTAAATGTCAACCAGCAGGTTTCAGTGAGAAAATTGTGGTTAAAAAGTCTCTTCTTACCGGAGAAAAGCTGAGCTTGTGCCGTCGACTCCCCTGAGACACTGGCGTCAAGACACCCGTGGAGACACCCTTCCGACTATCAGGTACTATTAAACTCACTAAAACACCAGCAACACAATAGAAAGATAAGGGAATTCCCAGAATTATCTTAGTAAATGTATCTAAATACATCGGAATCCGTCCCAATGCAATCGCGTTGGGTTTTTTTTTGTTTGTTTTTTTTCTAGTCTGTCGCTATCAATATCCTCAAACACAAATCCTCGCTCAAATCAATGGGGAAATTGTCGTTTTCTCGGACCGAATAGCACTTTTTGTTGGAGGCTCCCATTTGAATCAATGTGAATATGTGAGGAGCCCCCACACTTGCGACGTCATCGTCTGCGACTTCCGGTAGAGGCAGGGCTTTTCTCTTAACACCGAAAGTTGCGAACTTTATCGTGGATGTTCTCTACTAAATCCTTTCAGCAAAAATATGGCAAAATCGCGAAATGATCAAGTATGACACATAGAATGGACCTGCTATCCCCGTTTAAATAAGAACATCTCATTTCAGTAGGCCTTTAAAGTACTGGCAGCAAAGTACAAAGGTAGCTCTCCCCTACGCCCGCTACGCTCTTTACCAACAACTAATCACATGTTCACTCACACCAGGAGTGTCCCAAACTATGGATTGCAGTCTTCAACGTCACAGGTTTTTTTTAAATCATTTTATAAGGAATCAGACCCACGAGGTATCTACAGCTTAATTTTTTAATATCTAATTGCAACGTACATGCCGTCATCATGTGGACGATGTAAGTATATCTGGTCAATTACCAGGAACATACACAGCACACCATTTACTTATATGACCCAATCAAAAAAACCTGTACACATTTAAAACTATGTGTTCTATATAAAATGTGTTTTGTGTTAATATTTGCTTTTCAATCACACTTTTGGAAGGGGTAACAAGCAAAAACAGGAGTCCCGCTGCATTTGACAAATAACTGGCACCGATTCTCACCTCCTGGACTCGTCCCGTCAGTCTGAATCTGCATGCTGGAGATGCGAGACAACTCCACCTCAAAGTGGCTTTCGCCGTCCAGGAACATGTACCTGCATGGATATTAAATATACGTGGCGTGTTTGGTCATCCACACCCAACATAATAAAGGGAAAGTGACCTGTGGTTGTTGGCCAGGCGGCACGTCATGGTTTCAGACTTGTTTGACCCTCCCAAAGTGACGAGAAAGGTGCTTCCTGGAGGTGACACACAAAAAAACACAACATTTATTTTCCAACTTGGGGCTGCATAGTAATATATATTTTTTTTTATTTTTTACATACAGACCCCAAAACCAGTGAAGTTGACACATTGTGTAAATGATAAATAAAAACAGAATGCAATAATTTGCAAATCCTTTTCAACCTATATTCAATTGAATAGACTGCAAAAACAAGATACTTAACGTTCCAACAGGAAAACGTTGTTATTTTTTGCAAATATTAGCTCATTTGGAACTTGATGCCTGCAACGTGTTTCAAAAAGGCTGGCACAAGTGGCAAAAAAGACAGAGAACGTTGAGGAATGCTCATCAAACACTTATTTGGAACGTCCCACAGGTGAACGGGCTAATTGGGAACAGGTGGGTGCCATGATTGGGTATAAAAGTCATTCACAAACAAGGATGGGGCGAGGGTCACCACTTTGTGAACAAATACATGAACACATTGTCCAACAGTTTAAGAACAACATTTCCCAATGAGCTATTGCAAGGAATTTAGGGACTTCATCATCTAAAGGTCTGTAATATCATCAAAAAGGTTCAGCGAATCTGAAGAAATCACTGCACGTAAGCAATGATATTACGGACATTCGATCCCTCAGGCGGTACTGCATCAAAAAGCGACATCAGTGTGTAAAGAATATCACCACATGGGCTCAGGAACACTTCAGAAAACCACTGTCAGTAACTACAGTTTGTCGCTACATTTGTAAGTGCATGTTAAAACTCTCCTATGCAAAGTGAAGTGAATTATATTTATGTAGCGCTTTTCTCTAGTGACTCAAAGCACTTTACGTAGTGAAAACCCAATATCTAAGTTACATTTAAACCAGTGTGGGTGGCACTGGGAGCAGGTGGGTAAAATGTCTTGCCCGAGGACACAACGGCAGTGACTAGGGTGGCGGAAGCGGGGATCGAACCTGGAACCCTCAAGTTGCTGGCACGGCCACTCTACCAACCGAGCTTTACCGCCTAAGTGAAAAACATTTATAGATAGATAAGATACATCTTTATTGATTCCTTCAGGAAAGTTCCCTCAAAAAAAATTTAATTCCAGCAGCAGTGTACAGAATCAACATCGAGATTTAAAAAGTAAAAAGTAAATAATGGGGTTATATGCCCACTGCTCCCCTCACTTCCCAGGCGGTGATCAAGGGGAGGACAAATGCAGAGGACAAATTTCACCACACCTAGTGTGTGTGGGACAATCATTGGTACTTTAACTTTACGTGGAAATAAAATAGAAAATATTACTATAAGAATAAAAATAAAAAGCAACAATAAGAATAAAAATATAACAGTAAAAATAAGAATACAACAAGAGAAACTAGGCAGTAGTGACCATGTTATGAAAATATATTGCACTGTTAATTGCATTGTATTTTTATTGCAATTTATTTCAGTATTTAAATAATTTATTTCAATTTATTCCAATGTTATCAACAACACCCAGAAACGGTGCCAGCTTCGCAGGGCCCGAGCTCATCTAAGATGGACTGGTGCAAAGTGGAAAAGTGTTCTGTGGTCTGACAAGTCCACATTTCCAATTGTTTTTAGAAACTGTGGACGTCGTGCCCTCTGGACCAAAGAGGAAAATAACCATCCCGATTGTTCTCGGCGCAAAGTTGAAAAGCCAGCATCTGTGATGGTATGGGGGTGTATTAGTGCCCAAGGCATTAAGATAAAATCAATCAATCAATCAATGTTTATTTATATAGCCCCAAATCACAAATGTCTCAAAGGACTGCACAAATCATTACGACTACAACATCCTCGGAAGAACCCACAAAAGGGCAAGGAAAACTCACACCCCGTGGGCAGGGAGAATTCACATCCAGTGGGACGCCAGTGACAATGCTGACTATGAGAAACCTTGGAGAGGACCTCAGATGTGGGCAACCCCCCCCCCCTCTAGGAGACCGAAAGCAATGGATGTCGAGCGGGTCTAACATGATACTGTGAAAGTTCAATCCATAGTGGCTCCAACACAGCCGCGAGAGTTCAGTTCAAGCGGATTCAAGACAGCAGCGAGAGTCCCGTCCACAGGAAACCATCTCAAGCGGAGGCGGATCAGCAGCGTAGAAATAAATAAATGATAAATAAATAAATGGGTTGTACTTGTAAAGCGCTTTTCTACCTTCAAGGTACTCAAAGCGCTTTTGACACTACTTCCACGTTTACCCATTCACACACTGATGGAGGGAGCTGCCATGCAAGGCGCTAACCAGCACCCATCAGGAGCAAGGGTGAAGTGTCCTGCTCAGGACACAACTGACGTGACGAGGTTGGTACTAGGTGGGGATTGAACCAGGGACCCTCGGGTCGCGCACAGCAACTCTCCCCACTGCGCCACGCCGTAAATTGTTATTTTATAAAAATTAAAAAATGTATTTAAAAAAATTATTTTAAATTTATTTTAAAAAATTATAATTTTTTTTTATTTTATAGAAATTGATTTTATAAAAAATAAAATCCGTGTTGATTGGCCTGGTTTACTCATATGTCCACTTTATGCCTGCACTTTTGCTTTATATTTAAAATGATGGGATTTTGATATGGGGCTTCACGGTGGCAGAGGGGTTAGTGCGTCTGCCTCACAATACGAAGGTCCTGCAGTCCTGGGTTCAAATCCAGGCTCGGGATCTTTCTGTGTGGAGTTTGCATGTTCTCGCCGTGACTGCGTGGGTTCCCTCCGGGTACTCCGGCTTCCTCCCACTTCCAAAGACATGCACCTGGGGATAGGTTGATTGGCAACACTAAATTGGCCCTAGTGTGTGAATGTGAGTGTGAAAGTTGTTTGTCTATCTGTGTTGGCCCTGCGATGAGGTGGCGACTTGTCCAGGGTGTACCCCGCCTTCCGCCCGATTGTAGCTGAGATAGGCGCCAGCGCCCCCCGCGACCCCGAAAGGGAATAAGCGGTAGAAAATGGATGGATGGATGGATTTTGATATGGGGCGCCAAGTCGTGAGTGAGTGAGTGAGTGACGCTGACCTGCCAGGAGCACTTTGAGCTGCTTGTCGTAGAAGTCGCTCTCCTTCTGCGAGAGCAGGCTGCAGTCGGCACATTGCCTCACCGGGTCCACAAAGGACATGCGGGGCAGCGCCGCCTTCTTGCTGCAGCACTTGTCGCAGAAGCATCGGCCGCAGCGTCGACAGTGATGCTGCACAGAGACGCTTTTGTTTACTTTTCGACGCGCCGAAACAAAGAAACCCAAGATAAACCCTCAACCACCTTTCTTCGGATGAAGTCGAACTTGGTGTCGCATTGCATACATCTGGGACACTGCGGGGAGGAACAACAACAACAACAGGAAGTTACACAATCTGCTGGCAGCTTCCAATGTTTACACAAGCCGAACTTTATATTCCTGCGGGGACAAAAACCACAGCGTGTGTTTGATCGCGCGCCGTAAATCCCCGCTGTTTGCGCATTATTCACTGACATGTAGGGCTGGGTTGTCTTTGTGCGATATAGACAATGACTATCGTGATATTGGAGTGTACGCTCTCACGCAGTTGCTTTTAGCTGCGGGCGTTACACTGCAGCAGGGGCGTCCAAACTTTTTCCACTGAGGGCCGCGCACTAAAACATCAAAGCAAGCAGGGGCCATTTTGATATTTTTTATTTCAAAAACCAATACAATGTACCGTATTTCCTTGAATAGCCGGCGGGGATGAAATATGCGCCTGCCTTGCATTACAACCAGGTATAACACGCTCCCCAAATTAATTAGCGCATGATTTCTTTAACCGCCGGGTCAAATTTGTGATGTCACGAGTGTCAAAACGGCGGAGTTTGTTTCCGCATTTACTGTGTGTAAACCAGGGGTCTTGTTCCACAGCCAGACAGATAACTCTGATGGTTGTGATATAAAACAACTTCAACACTTCTACCGATATGCGCCACACTCCGTGAACCCACATTAAACGACGAGAAACACACTTCTGGAGAACACATGCCCTGCAGCACACCACAAACGCAACACAACACCTACCCACAATGCAATGCAACCACGACTCCTGGCTACACTGTCCATACACCCGCTAGCACCCCCCCTCCGTGCGTTGGTTGAGGTGGGCGGGGTTGGGGGCGCGTGTATAATAGCCAAGAGTCACGGATACACGGAATTATGGGTAATCCCTATGCTGTGTTTATAATGTGCCACAGAGCCAATGCTCTCCAGAAATGTGCTCGGTGTAGGTTCACAGAGTGTGGCGTATATTAGTAAGAGTTTTAAAGCTGTTTATATCACAAACATCAGTGTAAAAGATATGGCTGTTGACCAAGTATGCATTGCAACCTCGTATGAGAAGCAGTGAAATGCATTAGTCCGGCCGGCATGGTGTAGAGCAGTGGTCCCCAACCACTGGGCCGCGGATGCAGAATAATTTTTTATTATTTTTTATCACACTCAATTTTTTACTGCATGCCATTGGTAAGCGCAGGGGTGACAAGACGTTTTAAAATTATTAGCGCCTGCTTACTTTTACCGCATGCTTTGAATAAGCGCAGGAGTGAGAAGGGGTTTTAAATTAATTAGCGCCCCAGCGGCTAGTCAAGGAAATACGGTATGAATAACAAATATACATTCAAGCCTCCACTCAGGCTTGATCCCGGGGACCCCAAATGTGTAATTATTCAGTATTATTATTTCTATTATTGTTCAAGGCCTACTGAAATGAGATTTTATTCAAACGGGGATAGCAGGTCCATTCTATGTGTCTTATTTGATCATTTCGCGATATCGCCATATTTTCGCTGAAAGGATTTAGTGGAGAACATCCACCATAAAGTTCGCAACTTTCGGTGCTAAGAGAAAAGCCCTGCCTCTACCGGAAGTCGCGGACGATGACGTCAAATGTTGATGGCTCCTCACATCTTCACGTTGTTTTTAATGGGAGCCTCCAACAAAAACAGCTATTCGGACCGAGAAAACGACATTTTCCCCATTAATTTGAGCGAGGATGAAAGATTCATGTTTGAGAATATTGATAGCGACGGAATAGGACAAAAAAAAAATGTGATTGCATTGGGACGGATTCAGATGTTTTTAGACACATTTACTAGGATCATTCTGGGAAATCCCTTATCTTTCTATTGTGTTGCTAGCGTTTTAGTGAGTTTAACAGTACCTGATAGTCAGAGGTGTGTGTCCACGGGTGTCTTGAGGCCAGTGTCTCAGGGGAGTCGACGGCAGCTTTATGGGCGGCACAAGCTTAGCTTTTCTCCGGTAAGAAGCGACTTTTTACCACAATTTTCTCACCGAAACCTGCTGGTTGACATTCCGTCGGGATCCATGTTCGCTGTGATCCATAGTAAAGCTTCACCTCCGTGAATTTTAAACAAGGAATCACCGTGTGTTTGTGTGGCTAAAGGCTAAAGCTTCCCAACTCCATCTTTCTACTTTGACTTCTCCAATATTAATTGAACAAATTGCAAAAGATTCAGCAACACAGATGTCCAAAATACTGTGTAATTATGCCGTTAAAGCAGACGACTTTTAGCTGTGTGTGTGTGCAGCGCTCATATTTCCTATCAGCCCGTGACGTCACGCGTACACGTCATCATTACCCAACGTTTTCAAGACAAAACTCCTGGAAAATTTAAAATTGCAATTTAGTAAACTAAAAAGGCCGTATTGGCATGTGTTGCAATGTTAATATTTCATCATTGATATATAAACTATCCGACTGCGTGGTGGGTAGTAGTGGGTTTCAGTAGGCCTTTAAATCTCTAGATCCACATTAGGTCTTCCTGTCAATATAACGTTTTTATATATTTAGGTTGTATGCTATTGTTGTCAAAGAAAACCCTGTTTTTTGCGGAAAAAAACACAAAATATGCAATATTTTTACCCGATAAAATGTGGAATATTTTAGATTATATAATAATTGGAGCCTTAAAAAGGTCAATAACTCATAACAACGTTGATATTAATTCTTTGTTTTTGTTTTTTTTTAGCAATGACACCTAAAAAAAAAAAAATTACACTAAAATTATTGGGGATCCAACAGGATTATCACGAAAGTGTTAAACAATAAATTATAGATTTTTTTTACTGTTTACTTTTAACACAATAGTCTCGAGATCAACTTCAGATTTCTTTGTCAATTGTTGTTTATGTTTTTGGTTTGTTCGTTTTAGGCCCTTCTTTAAAAAAAAAAAAAAGATTGTTTTTTATACGGCAAACGCAAAATATGCAACATCCATCCATTTTCTACTGCTTATTCCCTTCGGGATCACGGGGGGCGCTGGAGCCTATCTTGGCTACAATCGCACGGAAGGCTGAGTACACCCTGGACAAGTCGCCACTTCATCACAGGGCCAACACAGACAGACAGATAACAAACACACCAGGGCCAATTTTAAAATAATAAAATATTTAAAATAATAATTTTAAATAATAATTGGAGCCTTAAAAAGGTCATTAACTCATAACAACATTGATATTAATTCTTTGTTTTTGTTTTTTTTAGCAATGACACCTAAAAAAAAATAAAAAAAATTACACTAAAATTATTGGGGATCCAACAGGATTATCACGAAAGTGTTAAACAATAAATTATAGATTTTTTTTACTGTTTACTTTTAACACAATAGTCTCGAGATCAACTTCAGATTTCTTTGTCAATTGTTGTTTATGTTTTTGGTTTGTTCGTTTTAGGCCCTTCTTTAAAAAAAAAAAAAATTGTTTTTTATACGGCAGACGCAAAATATGCAACATCCATCCATTTTCTACTGCTTATTCCCTTAATCACGGGGGGTGCTGGAGCCTATCTTGGCTACAATCGCACGGAAGGCGGAGTACACCCTGGACAAGTCGCCACTTCATCACAGGGCCAACACGGACAGACAGACAACAAACACACCAGGGCCAATTTTAGTGTTGCCAATCAACCTATCCCCAGGTGCATGCGACTTATTTTATTTAATCATATTTTTAGAATGTGCCACGAACCGTTAAAAATTACCTGCAGGCCGCAAATGGCCCCCGGGCCGCACTTTGGACATGACTGCACTACAGGCTCTTCCCACTCTTTCTTCTCTGGGGCGGCATAGCTCGGTTGGTAGAGTGGCCGTGCCAGCAACTTGAGGGTTGCAGGTTCGATTCCCGCTTCCGCCATCCTAGTTACTGCCGTTGTGTCCTTGGGCAAGACACTTTACCCACCTGCTCCCAGTGCCCCCCACACTGGTTTAAATGTAACTTAGATATTGGGTTTCACTATGTAAAGCGCTTTGAGTCACTTGAGAAAAAGCGCTATATAAATATAATTCACTTCACTTCTTGTCTGTCCTTCTCATAGAGACACAAAACTTCCATACGTCACATATGTGAGAGAGAGGTAGCGGCATGGGTAAAGTTAACGGTGGTGCGAGTGGTAATACGAGAGAAAGAAGGTGCGAATCTGGTAACAAATGAAGGATTAATTCCCAAGAAAAAACAGCACGGGGTCGATAGTCTGGCGGTGCTTTGGCTTCAAGCGGGAAGATGTCGAACAGACAAACGTAATTTGTCAAGTGTTGCTCCAAAAAGTAGCACTACTGCTAATATGTAGCATTATTTTAAAAGACATCTGCGAGAGAATGAAGACTGCTTGAAACTCCGCATGTCATTGACTTTGGGAGGTCGAGTCCACGGTCACAACCTATTGTGATCGAGGGAGTTGAGGTACAGACCGTGGACTCATTCAAGTACCTCGGGGTTTGGGTGGACAATAAGCTGGACTGGACTGTTAACACGGACCACCAGTACAAGAAATGACAGAGCAGGCTGTACTTCCTCAGGAGACTGCACTCCTTCAACATTTGTAGAAAACTCCTGTGGATGTACTACCAGTCTGTGGTTGCCAGTGTTCTGTTCTACATGGTAGTGTGCTGGGGGGGCAGTACATCTAAGAAGGACAGCTCCAGACTTGAGAAACTGATTAGGCGGGCCGGTTCTACAATCGGAATGAAACTGGACTCACTGGTGACGGTGGCAGAGAAGAGGACTGTGGACAAACTAGTGAGCATCCTGGATGATGCCAGTCACCCTCTGCATAGTGTTATCAGTAGCCAGAGGAGCCTGTTCAGTTCTAGACTGCTTCATCCCAAGTGCAGGACTAATAGACTCAAGAACTCCTTTGTCCCACACGCCATTAGACTGTACAACTCCTCTCTGGGACGGGGGACGGGGGGTATTAGGATGACAGGGGATGCAAAACAATAACAGTGCAATACGTTTTCATAACATGGTCACTACTGCCTACTTTGTCTTGTTATATTCTTATTTTACTGTTATATTGTTATTCCCATTGTTTTTATTCTTTTTGTAATATTTCTCTATTTTGTTTCCTTTTAAACCCCCATTATTTACTTTTTACTTTTTTCTTTAAATTGATCTCAACTCTGTACACTGCTGCTGGAATTTTAATTTTCCTGAAGGAATCAATAAAGTACTATCTATCTATCTATCTATGTCAACATCTCCGTTTGGTGCCACACCAACAAAATGCCGAAGCAACTATTTCCACATCAACACCGTATGAAAAAAAATAGTCAACAACAGAAGGAGATAACGTCCGCAGGAACCTACCACATAGCGAAAGACATTCACTATTTGATTTCCTATTATGCAGCTCATTTTTATTTGACAGTTATTGAAATATATTGTGTGACATCATGCACTTTATTGGTTTTGAACTATTTTAGTGGCGTTTTGTACAAAAAGTGCACTTTCATTTAGTGTTGTTTTGATATGTCATCTTAGTGACATCATGCACAAAAGTGCACTTAGAGCTTGTTTTAAAATGTCTCTGACAATCTTGCACTTTCTGTTTTGGAAATGACATGAATGTTTGTGCCACTGCTTAATAAATACATTTTCGGTCAATTGACTTAGTTGTGATTTCCCGCTCTGCTCGAAAGTTTAAAATTAATGCAGTATGAAGAAAAATGTTTTAATGTAGACACACTGAATCATCATTCTGCTGTGATTATATGTATCAAGTGTTCATTCAAGGCCAAGGCAAAATATCGCGATATATGTCGTGTATCGTGACATGACCTAAAAATATCGAGATATTATAAAAAAGGCCGTATCGCCCAGGCCGAGTGACACGTTGCGCTAGCAACACCGAACCAACAGCTGCAGGCAATGCAAAGGTCGCATTTTAATAATAAAAAATAAAAAAAGTGCAATGGAATGTAATTTGGGGCTTCACGGTGGCAGAGGGGTTAGTGCGTCTGCCTCACAATAAGAAGGTCCTGCAGTCCTGGGTTCAAATCCAGGCTCGGGATCTTTCTGTGTGGAGTTTGCATGTTCTCCCCGTGACTGCGTGGGTTCCCTCCGGGTACTCCGGCTTCCTCCCACTTCCAAAGACATGCACCTGGGGATAGGTTGATTGGCAACACTAAATTGGCCCTAGTGTGTGAATGTGAGTGTGAATGTTGTCTATCTGTGTTGGCCCTGCGATGAGGTAGCGACTTGTCCAGGGTGTACCCCGCCTTCCGCCCGATTGTAGCTGAGCTAGGCGCCAGCGCCCCGCGCAACCCCGTAAGGGAACAAGCAGTAGAAAATGGATGGATGGATGGAATGTAATTTTTTGTAAATGTTGTACCAGAACTGGAAATAATCACTTGATTGTATTGTTTTCTTTTTATAGTCAAACTGAGGGCGATGTTACCAAATATATTTAAATATATTTGTTAAAAAAAACACAACTCTGCATTCTGTTTTGATGATTACTTAGGCCCGGGGTCACCAACGCGGTGCCCGCGGGCACCAGGTAGCGTAAGGACCAGATGAGTCGCCCGCTGGCCTGTTCTAAAAATAGCTCAAATAGCAGCACTTACCAGTGAGCTGCCTCTATTTTTTAAATTGTATTTATTTACTAGCAAGCTGGTCTCGCTTTGCTCGACATTTTTAATTCTAAGAAAGACAAAACTCAAATAGAATTTGAAAATGCGAGAAAATATTTTAAAGACTTGGTCTTCACTTGTTTAAATAAATTCATTTATTTTCTTACTTTGCTTCTTATAACTTTCAGAAAGACAATTTTAGAGACAAAATATAACCTTAAAAATGATTTTAGGATATTTAAACACATATACCTTTTAAATTCCTTCCTCTACTTTCCTGACAATTTAAAATCAATGTTCAAGTACATTTTTTTTTTAATTGTAAAGAATAATAAATGCATTTTAATTTAATTATTCATTTTAGCTTCTGTTTTTTCGAAGAAGAATATTTGTGAAATGTTTCATTAAACTTATTATGATTAAAATTCAAAAAAAATATTCCGGCAAATCTAGAAAATCTGTAGAATCAAATTTAAATTTTATTTCGAAGTCTTCTGAATTTCTTTTAAAATTTTTGTTCTGGAAAATCTAGAAGAAATAATAATTTGTCTTTGTTAGAAATATAGCTTGGTCCAATTTTTTATTATAACAAAGTGCAGATTGGATTTTAACCTATTTAAAACATGTCATCAAAATTCTAAAATTAATCTTAATCTGGAAAAATTACTAATGATGTTCCATTAATTATTTTCGAATTAGCTAGTTTTTGTCTTTATTTTTTTCGGTTGAATTTTGAATTTTAAAGAGTCAAAATTGAGTGATAAACTGTTTCAAAATTGTATTTTCCTTTTTTCGTGTTTTCTCCTCTTTCAAACCGTTCATTTAAGTGT
Organism: Nerophis ophidion; assembly: GCF_033978795.1. Taxonomy (NCBI): domain Eukaryota; kingdom Metazoa; phylum Chordata; class Actinopteri; order Syngnathiformes; family Syngnathidae; genus Nerophis; species Nerophis ophidion. The sequence continues at coordinate 8,675,248 of NC_084634.1, read as the reverse complement.
GTTTTTCATCATTTATTCCCTACAGAAAAATTTCTGTAAAAGGAAAAAAAATGTACGACGGAATGACATACAGAAATACACATTTTTTTTAAATAATATATATATATAGATTTATTTATTAAAGGTAAATTGAGCAAATTGGCTATTTCTGGCAATTTATTGGAGTGTGTATCAAACTGGTAGCCCTTCGCATTAATCAGTACCCAAGAAGTAGCTCTTGCTTTCAAAAAGCTTGGTGACCCCTGACTTAGGCCTACTGTGCTACTGTTAGTACTTGGAGCAGTTATTTCTCAGGTGGTACTTGGGGGGGAAAAAAGTTTGAAAACCACTACTCTATAGCAAACTATTGGATTGAAAGGTGAGTTTAATGCTGGTTCCTGATTTTATTTACTTTTGTTTTTTTATTGTTGCAACTTAACATGCTCATGCTAGCGTTCGACCAGCTAGCTTTTAGCGTCACGTCGAACAACCGCGTCTTTAATCTTTTCGAACGACGTCTGAAGAAACAGAAACGTCACGCAACCCACGGCCACGGTGGCGTTTTTCAGGGAACGAACACGCTTTTTTTCCAAATTGGACATTTGACAAGTTAAACATGAACCAGCTGCGAGGTAAGGGCTGGAGCAGAGTGAAGTTCGCCGAACTTAGCCGGATGTTCAACTAAAAAAAATAGCGTAATTGATGACGAAACATGTTTCTTTTATGAAATGTTTACGAAAAAGTCAGAAATATGACGAGTAATTGCTGGAATTGTGATGTTGAGCACGTCATCGGTTCGCGTTGTGAGATTTTACTTATCTACAAAGCGTTTTATTTTGACGGCGCCAACCGGAAACTGTAAAGTACTCCCCCCCCCCAAGCTTTGTGGCAGCTGCGATTGAGCGTCTGGTCGGTTCGAGCTGTCACTCAAACGTCTTACGTCTTTGTCAGGAACCCACTGCGGCTCGTCCAGAGAGAAGGGGCTGTTGAAGGCGCCGTTCTCGGGCATCATGCGAAGTCCGCTCGGGCTCCGGACAAGCTTCTTCCCGTCAGGCACCGAAGACATTGTTGCTCCTCGTCGCCGTGTTGCCTTCTTCTTTGACACTCCCGTGTAAAAAAAGGCGGACCGGCCACGCCCTCCTCAGACGAGATTGACACGCGGATCAGCCAATGAGAGCGCAGAGATGAGATCACGTGGTTTAAACTCCTCAGTGGAGTGTTTTGATATTTGTAGCCGCACCCAGCGGACACGTTTTCGTTCCGCTCTTTAAATATACAAACTTGTTTTTGCTGTCTTAATTTAGTTTGTGAGCTTTACATTTTTTTCACGTTAATATTGAACGAGTTACTTGCGCAACTATTAGACTATTAGTGTCCAGCAGAGGGCGCAAAAGAAATGTAAAATGTATATTTCGACACATATATAAATCATACCAAAACCAGACCATTTTATTTTTCAGTAAGAGTCAGTCAATTATTTCAACGTAGCAATAGATTGTATTTGTACACACATTAAGGAAGAAGTGTTGAAAACAAAACAATTTTGCAGTTTTGACTTCCTGATAGTTACATCTCATGGCCGCCGGAGGGCGCTGTGACACAATCAGATGATCAAACCATAACAAATATACACTATTGTAACAGACTGAATATTGTATTATATGCAATCCTCTCTTTACACACGAGGGCTTCACACAAAGCATGTTTTCATACAGAACATTGTAAAGGAATGACAGCCTTCATGTCAGTTTTTTTACATTCAAAAATCAACAAAGCTTATTGCACAGCCCTGCAAGAAGAATGCAAAAGATGCAATATATTGCATTAACAGCATTAAGGCAGAATAAGTGAGTGATACAATCGACCAGAAAGTGTTCCAGTGCTTCTGTTATTCCACATTTTGCTACGGTAGAGCCTTGTTTCAAAATGGAACATATAATTTTCCCCTCAAAATTCTACACACAATACCCAATGTCCCATTCTGACAATGTGAGTTGTTTTTAAAAATGTCAACAAAAAAACACATTTATTGTGCGCATATACTATATATATATACATATTTAAGAACAAAATTGAATAAATTCATCTTTGTCCTCAAAATGGTACACACAATACTAGATAGTGACAATGTAAAATGTTTTTTAAATTATGTTTGCAAATTTATGAAACATAAGAAACTCATAAGAAATTCTGAACACAATACGCCATAGTCAGTGTGATTTTTTATTTATTCAACAAATTTATAAAAAAACAACAACTCAAATTTATTGTGAAAATAAGATTTTTTTTTTTCAGAACAAAGCCTTATTCCAAAATTGAGTACATATTTTTTTTCCTCAAAATTCTACTCACAATACCCCATCATGCAGTGTGATTTTTTTTATATATATACATAATTTTGCAGATTTTTTGAAAATAAAAATCTCAAATTTATTGTGAAAATATTGTTTTGTTTTTTTAGAACAACAAAAATATCAAAATATGTAAAAATATTCCAAGAAAAGTTTGAATTTTTTTGAGGAAATAATTGCAATTTTACATGATTAAAGTCAAATATATTGTGGGAAAAGTCTTTTTCTTTGAGAATATAAGTTGCAATTTTTGAGGAAAAAAAGTTTGCCGTTTTACATGTTTAAAGACAAAGACATGGTGAAAAAAATTATATATATTTTAATTTTAGAAAATAAATTGCAAAATTGTTACAAAATGCCACACATAAAGATGTTTTAGCAATACTCTGAGGAAAAAAAAAAGTCTAGTATCTTACGACAAAAAAATATATATTTTTTTCCAGCAAAAAGTTTGTAATATTTTGAGTACAAAGTTGTACACAATTTTTTTAAATTTTGCAAATGTATTCAGAACTCCAAAATCACATGTACATAAGTATTCGGTCTTTGACCAATACTGAGGAATAGCAATTACAAGCTCGGCACACCTACCTTTGGGCAAGCTGTGAATACTTATGTACATGTGATTTTTTTTAAATCTACAAAACTGAAAAACAAAACAAAAACACATTGTTATAGGGTATTGTGTGTAGAATTTTGAGGATAAAAAGTAATTTATTACATTTTGGAATAAGGCTGTACAATAACAAAATGTGGAAAAAGTGAAGAGCTGTGAATACTTTCCGGATGGATTGTACAGTTTTGTTTTGTTTTTCCCCTTAATTCTAAAATGGAATAATTCACTTTTGTCTTAACAATTCTGCACATAATAGCCCATAATGAAAATGGGAAAAACTTGCTAATTTTCTAAAAAAGAATCTGGCTAAATATAAAGGAAAAAAAAAAAGGTTTTCACATTGTCATTATAGGGTAGTGTGTGTACAATTTTGAGGGACAAAAATTAATCAATACAATTTTGGACTAAGGCTGTAAAATAACAAAATGTGGAAAAAGTGAAGCGCTGTAAATACTTTACAGATGTACTGTGCAGTATTGTAGGGCCAAACTGTCACCATCACAACTATTTAAAACCGTACAGTCAGGGGTTTTTTTTCGACACATTTTCTAAATTTGCTCCCCTGAGACACTGGCGTCAAGACACCCGTGGAGACACCCTTCCGACTATCAGGTACTATTAAACTCACTAAAACACCAGCAACACAATAGAAAGATAAGGGAATTCCCAGAATTATCTTAGTAAATGTATCTAAATACATCGGAATCCGTCCCAATGCAATCGCGTTGGGTTTTTTTTTGTTTGTTTTTTTTCTAGTCTGTCGCTATCAATATCCTCAAACACAAATCCTCGCTCAAATCAATGGGGAAATTGTCGTTTTCTCGGACCGAATAGCACTTTTTGTTGGAGGCTCCCATTTGAATCAATGTGAATATGTGAGGAGCCCCCACACTTGCGACGTCATCGTCTGCGACTTCCGGTAGAGGCAGGGCTTTTCTCTTAACACCGAAAGTTGCGAACTTTATCGTGGATGTTCTCTACTAAATCCTTTCAGCAAAAATATGGCAAAATCGCGAAATGATCAAGTATGACACATAGAATGGACCTGCTATCCCCGTTTAAATAAGAACATCTCATTTCAGTAGGCCTTTAAAGTACTGGCAGCAAAGTACAAAGGTAGCTCTCCCCTACGCCCGCTACGCTCTTTACCAACAACTAATCACATGTTCACTCACACCAGGAGTGTCCCAAACTATGGATTGCAGTCTTCAACGTCACAGGTTTTTTTTAAATCATTTTATAAGGAATCAGACCCACGAGGTATCTACAGCTTAATTTTTTAATATCTAATTGCAACGTACATGCCGTCATCATGTGGACGATGTAAGTATATCTGGTCAATTACCAGGAACATACACAGCACACCATTTACTTATATGACCCAATCAAAAAAACCTGTACACATTTAAAACTATGTGTTCTATATAAAATGTGTTTTGTGTTAATATTTGCTTTTCAATCACACTTTTGGAAGGGGTAACAAGCAAAAACAGGAGTCCCGCTGCATTTGACAAATAACTGGCACCGATTCTCACCTCCTGGACTCGTCCCGTCAGTCTGAATCTGCATGCTGGAGATGCGAGACAACTCCACCTCAAAGTGGCTTTCGCCGTCCAGGAACATGTACCTGCATGGATATTAAATATACGTGGCGTGTTTGGTCATCCACACCCAACATAATAAAGGGAAAGTGACCTGTGGTTGTTGGCCAGGCGGCACGTCATGGTTTCAGACTTGTTTGACCCTCCCAAAGTGACGAGAAAGGTGCTTCCTGGAGGTGACACACAAAAAAACACAACATTTATTTTCCAACTTGGGGCTGCATAGTAATATATATTTTTTTTTATTTTTTACATACAGACCCCAAAACCAGTGAAGTTGACACATTGTGTAAATGATAAATAAAAACAGAATGCAATAATTTGCAAATCCTTTTCAACCTATATTCAATTGAATAGACTGCAAAAACAAGATACTTAACGTTCCAACAGGAAAACGTTGTTATTTTTTGCAAATATTAGCTCATTTGGAACTTGATGCCTGCAACGTGTTTCAAAAAGGCTGGCACAAGTGGCAAAAAAGACAGAGAACGTTGAGGAATGCTCATCAAACACTTATTTGGAACGTCCCACAGGTGAACGGGCTAATTGGGAACAGGTGGGTGCCATGATTGGGTATAAAAGTCATTCACAAACAAGGATGGGGCGAGGGTCACCACTTTGTGAACAAATACATGAACACATTGTCCAACAGTTTAAGAACAACATTTCCCAATGAGCTATTGCAAGGAATTTAGGGACTTCATCATCTAAAGGTCTGTAATATCATCAAAAAGGTTCAGCGAATCTGAAGAAATCACTGCACGTAAGCAATGATATTACGGACATTCGATCCCTCAGGCGGTACTGCATCAAAAAGCGACATCAGTGTGTAAAGAATATCACCACATGGGCTCAGGAACACTTCAGAAAACCACTGTCAGTAACTACAGTTTGTCGCTACATTTGTAAGTGCATGTTAAAACTCTCCTATGCAAAGTGAAGTGAATTATATTTATGTAGCGCTTTTCTCTAGTGACTCAAAGCACTTTACGTAGTGAAAACCCAATATCTAAGTTACATTTAAACCAGTGTGGGTGGCACTGGGAGCAGGTGGGTAAAATGTCTTGCCCGAGGACACAACGGCAGTGACTAGGGTGGCGGAAGCGGGGATCGAACCTGGAACCCTCAAGTTGCTGGCACGGCCACTCTACCAACCGAGCTTTACCGCCTAAGTGAAAAACATTTATAGATAGATAAGATACATCTTTATTGATTCCTTCAGGAAAGTTCCCTCAAAAAAAATTTAATTCCAGCAGCAGTGTACAGAATCAACATCGAGATTTAAAAAGTAAAAAGTAAATAATGGGGTTATATGCCCACTGCTCCCCTCACTTCCCAGGCGGTGATCAAGGGGAGGACAAATGCAGAGGACAAATTTCACCACACCTAGTGTGTGTGGGACAATCATTGGTACTTTAACTTTACGTGGAAATAAAATAGAAAATATTACTATAAGAATAAAAATAAAAAGCAACAATAAGAATAAAAATATAACAGTAAAAATAAGAATACAACAAGAGAAACTAGGCAGTAGTGACCATGTTATGAAAATATATTGCACTGTTAATTGCATTGTATTTTTATTGCAATTTATTTCAGTATTTAAATAATTTATTTCAATTTATTCCAATGTTATCAACAACACCCAGAAACGGTGCCAGCTTCGCAGGGCCCGAGCTCATCTAAGATGGACTGGTGCAAAGTGGAAAAGTGTTCTGTGGTCTGACAAGTCCACATTTCCAATTGTTTTTAGAAACTGTGGACGTCGTGCCCTCTGGACCAAAGAGGAAAATAACCATCCCGATTGTTCTCGGCGCAAAGTTGAAAAGCCAGCATCTGTGATGGTATGGGGGTGTATTAGTGCCCAAGGCATTAAGATAAAATCAATCAATCAATCAATGTTTATTTATATAGCCCCAAATCACAAATGTCTCAAAGGACTGCACAAATCATTACGACTACAACATCCTCGGAAGAACCCACAAAAGGGCAAGGAAAACTCACACCCCGTGGGCAGGGAGAATTCACATCCAGTGGGACGCCAGTGACAATGCTGACTATGAGAAACCTTGGAGAGGACCTCAGATGTGGGCAACCCCCCCCCCCTCTAGGAGACCGAAAGCAATGGATGTCGAGCGGGTCTAACATGATACTGTGAAAGTTCAATCCATAGTGGCTCCAACACAGCCGCGAGAGTTCAGTTCAAGCGGATTCAAGACAGCAGCGAGAGTCCCGTCCACAGGAAACCATCTCAAGCGGAGGCGGATCAGCAGCGTAGAAATAAATAAATGATAAATAAATAAATGGGTTGTACTTGTAAAGCGCTTTTCTACCTTCAAGGTACTCAAAGCGCTTTTGACACTACTTCCACGTTTACCCATTCACACACTGATGGAGGGAGCTGCCATGCAAGGCGCTAACCAGCACCCATCAGGAGCAAGGGTGAAGTGTCCTGCTCAGGACACAACTGACGTGACGAGGTTGGTACTAGGTGGGGATTGAACCAGGGACCCTCGGGTCGCGCACAGCAACTCTCCCCACTGCGCCACGCCGTAAATTGTTATTTTATAAAAATTAAAAAATGTATTTAAAAAAATTATTTTAAATTTATTTTAAAAAATTATAATTTTTTTTTATTTTATAGAAATTGATTTTATAAAAAATAAAATCCGTGTTGATTGGCCTGGTTTACTCATATGTCCACTTTATGCCTGCACTTTTGCTTTATATTTAAAATGATGGGATTTTGATATGGGGCTTCACGGTGGCAGAGGGGTTAGTGCGTCTGCCTCACAATACGAAGGTCCTGCAGTCCTGGGTTCAAATCCAGGCTCGGGATCTTTCTGTGTGGAGTTTGCATGTTCTCGCCGTGACTGCGTGGGTTCCCTCCGGGTACTCCGGCTTCCTCCCACTTCCAAAGACATGCACCTGGGGATAGGTTGATTGGCAACACTAAATTGGCCCTAGTGTGTGAATGTGAGTGTGAAAGTTGTTTGTCTATCTGTGTTGGCCCTGCGATGAGGTGGCGACTTGTCCAGGGTGTACCCCGCCTTCCGCCCGATTGTAGCTGAGATAGGCGCCAGCGCCCCCCGCGACCCCGAAAGGGAATAAGCGGTAGAAAATGGATGGATGGATGGATTTTGATATGGGGCGCCAAGTCGTGAGTGAGTGAGTGAGTGACGCTGACCTGCCAGGAGCACTTTGAGCTGCTTGTCGTAGAAGTCGCTCTCCTTCTGCGAGAGCAGGCTGCAGTCGGCACATTGCCTCACCGGGTCCACAAAGGACATGCGGGGCAGCGCCGCCTTCTTGCTGCAGCACTTGTCGCAGAAGCATCGGCCGCAGCGTCGACAGTGATGCTGCACAGAGACGCTTTTGTTTACTTTTCGACGCGCCGAAACAAAGAAACCCAAGATAAACCCTCAACCACCTTTCTTCGGATGAAGTCGAACTTGGTGTCGCATTGCATACATCTGGGACACTGCGGGGAGGAACAACAACAACAACAGGAAGTTACACAATCTGCTGGCAGCTTCCAATGTTTACACAAGCCGAACTTTATATTCCTGCGGGGACAAAAACCACGGCGTGTGTTTGATCGCGCGCCGTAAATCCCAACTGTTTGCGCATTATTCACTGACATGTAGGGCTGGGTTGTCTTTGTGCGATATAGACAATGACTGTATCGTGATATTGGAGTATACGCTCTCACGCAGTTGCTTTTAGCTGCGGGCGTTACACTGCAGCAGGGGCGTCCAAACTTTTTCCACTGAGGGCCGCGCACTAAAACATCAAAGCAAGCAGGGGCCATTTTGATATTTTTTATTTCAAAAACCAATACAATGTACCGTATTTCCTTGAATAGCCGGCGGGGATGAAATATGCGCCTGCCTTGCATTACAACCAGGTATAACACGCTCCCCAAATTAATTAGCGCATGATTTCTTTAACCGCCGGGTCAAATTTGTGATGTCACGAGTGTCAAAACGGCGGAGTTTGTTTCCGCATTTACTGTGTGTAAACCAGGGGTCTTGTTCCACAGCCATACAGATAACTCTGATTGATTGATTGATTGATTGATTGATACTTTTATTAGTAGATTGCACAGTACAGTACATATTCCGTACAATTGACCACTAAATGGTAACACCCGAATAAGTTTTTCAACTTGTTTAAGTCGGGGTCCACGTTAATCAATTCATGATGGTTGTGATATAAAACAACTTCAACACTTCTACCGATATGCGCCACACTCCGTGAACCCACATTAAACGATGACAAACACACTTCTGGAGAACACATGCCCCGCAACACACCACAAACGCAACACAACACCTACCCACAATGCAATGCAACCACGACTCCTGGCTACACTGTCGGGCTCCAGTACTCTGGAATGCCCTCCCGGTAACAGTTCGAGATGCTACCTCAGTAGAAGCATTTAAGTCTCACCTTAAAACTCATTTGTATACTCTAGCCTTTAAATAGACTCCCTTTTTAGACCAGTTGATCTGCCGTTTCTTTTCTTTTTCTTCTATGTCCCACTCTCCTTTGTGGAGGGAGTCCGGTCCGATCCGGTGGCCATGTACTGCTCGCCTGTGTATCGGCTGGGGACATCTCTGCGCTGCTGATCAGCCTCCGCTTGGGATGGTTTCCTGCTGGCTCCGCTGTGAACGGGACTCTCGCTGCTGTGTTGGATCCGCTTTGGACTGGACTCTCGCGACTGTGTTGGATCCATTATGGATTGATCTTTCACAGTATCATGTTCTCATAGTCATCATTGTCACCGACGTCCCACTGGGTGTGAGTTTTCCTTGCCCTTATGTGGGCCTACCGAGGATGTCGTAGTGGTTTGTGGAGCCCTTTGAGACACTAGTGATTTAGGGCTATATAAGTAAACATTGATTGATTGATTGATACACCCGCTAGCACCCCACCCCCTCCGTGCGTTGGTTGAGGTGGGCGGGGTTGGGAGCGCGTGTATAATAGCCAAGAGTCACGGATACACAGCATTATGGGTAATCCCTATGCTGTGTTTATAATGTGCCACAGAGCCAATGCTCTCCAGAAATGTGCTTGGTGTAGGTTCACAGAGTGTGGTGTATATCAGTAAGAGTTTTAAAGCTGTTTATATCACAAACATCAGTGTAAAAGATATGGCTGTTGACCAAGTATGCATTGCAATCTCGTATGAGAAGCAGTGAAATGCATTAGTCCGGCCGGCATTGTGTAGAGCAGTGGTCCCCAACCACCGGTCCGCGGATGCAGAATTATTTTTTATTATTTTTTAATCACACTCAATTTTTTACTGCATGCCATTGGTAAGCGCAGGGGAGACAAGACGTTTTGAAATTATTAGCGCCTGCTTACTTTTACCGCATGCTTTGAATAAGCGCAGGAGTGAGAAGGGGTTTTAAATTAATTAGCGCCCCGGCGGCTATTCAAGGAAATACGGTATGAATAACAAATATACATTCAAACCTCCACTCAGGCTTGATCCCGGGGACCCCAAATGTGTCATTATTCAGTATTATTATTTTTATTATTGTTCAAGGCCTACTGAAATGAGATTTTATTTAAACGGGGATAGCAGGTCCATTCTATGTGTCATACTTGATCATTTCGCGATATCGCCATATTTTTTGCTGAAAGGATTTAGTGGAGAACATCCACCATAAAGTTCGCAACTTTCGGTGCTAAGAGAAAAGCCCTGCCTCTACCGGAAGTCGCGGACGATGACGTCAAATGTTGATGGCTCCTCACATCTTCACATTGTTTTTAATGGGAGCCTCCAACAAAAACAGCTATTTGGACCGAGAAAACGACAATTTCCCCATTAATTTGAGCGAGGATGAAAGATTCATGTTTGAGAATATTGATAGCGACGGAATAGAACAAAAAAAAAATGTGATTGCAGATGTTTTTAGACACATTTACTAGGATCATTCTGGGAAATCCCTTATCTTTCTATTGTGTTGCTAGTGTTTTAGTGAGTTCAACAGTACCTGATAGTCGGAGGTGTGTGTCCACGGGTGTCTTGACGCCAGTGTCTCAGGGAAGTCGACGGCAGTTTTATGGGCGGCACAAGCTTAGCTTTTCTCCGGTAAGAAGCAACTTTTTACCACAATTTTCTCACCGAAACCTGCTGGTTGACATTCCGTCGGGATCCATGTTCGCTGTGATCCATAGTAAAGCTTCACCTCCGTGAATTTTAAACAAGGAATCACCGTGTGTTTGTGTGGCTAAAGGCTAAAGCTTCCCAACTCCATCTTTCTACTTTGACTTCTCCAATAATAATTGAACAAATTGCAAAAGATTCAGCAACACAGATGTCCAAAATACTGTGTAATTATGCCGTTAAAGCAGACGACTTTTAGCTGTGTGTGTGTGCAGCTCTCATACTTCCTAACAGCCCGTGACGTCACGCGTACACGTCATCATTACCCAACGTTTTCAAGAAAAAACTCCCGAGAAATTTGAAATTGCAATTTAGTAAACTAAAAAGGCCGTATTGGCATGTGTTGCAATGTTAATATTTCATCATTGATATATAAACTATCAGACTGTGTGGTGGCTAGTAGTGGCTTTCAGTAGGCCTTTAAATCTCTAGATCCACATTAGGTCTTCCTGTCAATATAACGTTTTTAAATATTTAGGTTGTATGCTATTGTTGTCAAAGAAAACCCTGTTTTTTGTGGAAAAAACAAAAAATATGCAATATTTTTACCCGATAAAATGTGGATTATTTTAGATTATCTAATAATTGGAGACTTAAAAAGGTCAATAACTCATAACAACATTGATATTAATTCTTTGTTTTTGACACCTAAAAAAAAAAAAAAAAAATTTACACTAAAATTATTGGGGATCCAACAGGATTATCACGAAAGTGTTAAACAATAAATTATAGATTTTTTTACTGTTTACTTTTAACACAATAGTCTCGAGATCAACTTCAGATTTCTTTGTCGATTGTTGTTTATGTTTTTGGTTTGTTCGTTTTAGGCCCTTCTTTAAAAAAAAAAAAAATTGTTTTTTATACGGCAAACGCAAAATATGCAACATCCATCCATTTTATACTGCTTATTCCCTTCGGGGTGACGGGGGGCGCTGGAGCCTATCTTGGCTACAATCGCACGGAAGGCGGAGTACACCCTGGACAAGTCGCCACTTCATCACAGGGCCAACACAGACAGACAGACAACAAACACACCAGGGCCAATTTTAAAATAATAAAATATTTAAAATAATAATTTTAAATAATAATTGGAGCCTTAAAAAGGTCATTAACTCATAACAACATTGATAATAATTCTTTGTTTTTTGTTTTTTTTAGCAATGACACCTAAAAAAAAAAAAAAAAAATACACTAAAATTATTGGGGATCCAACAGGATTATCACGAAAGTGTCAAACAATAAATTATAGATTTTTTTTACTGTTTACTTTTAACACAATAGTCTCGAGATCAACTTCAGATCTCTTTGTCAATTGTTGTTTATGTTTTTGGTTTGTTCGTTTTAGGCCCTTCTTTAAAAAAAAAAAAAATGTTTTTTATACGGCAAACGCAAAATATGCAACATCCATCCATTTTATACTGCTTATTCCCTTCGGGGTCACGGGGGGCGCTGGAGTCTATCTTGGCTACAATCGCACGGAAGGCGGAGTACACCCTGGACAAGTCGCCACTTCATCACAGGGCCAACACAGACAGACAGACAACAAACACACCAGGGCCAATTTTAAAATAATAAAATATTTAAAATAATAATTTTAAATAATAATTGGAGCCTTAAAAAGGTCAATAACTCATAACATTGATATTAATTCTTTGTTTTTTGTTTTTTGTTTTTTTTTAGCAATGACACCTAAAAAAAAAAAAAAAATTACACTAAAATTATTGGGGATCCAACAGGATTATCACGAAAGTGTTAAACAATAAATTATAGATTTTTTTACTGTTTACTTTTAACACAATAGTCTCGAGATCAACTTCAGATTTCTTTGTCAATTGTTGTTTATGTTTTTTGTTTGTTCGTTTTAGGCCCTTCTTTAAAAAAAAAAAAAAGATTGTTTTTTATACGGCAAACGCAAAATATGCAACATCCATCCATTTTCTACTGCTTATTCCCTTCGGGGTCACGGGGGGCGCTGGAGCCTATCTTGGCTACAATCGCACGGAAGGCGGAGTACACCCTGGACAAGTCGCCACTTCATCACAGGGCCAACACAGACAGACAGACAACAAACACACCAGGGCCAATTTTAAAATAATAAAATAATATTTAAAATAATAATTTTAAATAATAATTGGAGCCTTAAAAAGGTCAATAACTCATAACAACATTGATATTAATTCATTGTTTTTTGTTTTTTTTTAGCAATGACACCTAAAAAAAAATTTTAAAAATGACACTAAAATTATTGGGGATCCAACAGGATTATCACGAAAGTGTTGAACAATAAATTATAGATTTTTTTACTGTTTACTTTTAACACAATAGTCTCGAGATCAACTTCAGATCTCTTTGTCAATTGTTGTTTATGTTTTTGGTTTGTTCGTTTTAGGCCCTTCTTTAAAAAAAAAAAAAGATTGTTTTTTATACGGAAAACGCAAAATATGCAACATCCATCCATTTTCTACTGCTTATTCCCTTAATCACGGGGGGTGCTGGAGCCTATCTTGGCTACAATCGCACGGAAGGCGGAGTACACCCTGGACAAGTCGCCACTTCATCACAGGGCCAACACGGACAGACAGACAACAAACACACCAGGGCCAATTTTAGTGTTGCCAATCAACCTATCCCCAGGTGCATGCAACTTATTTTATTTAATCATATTTTTAGAATGTGCCACGAACCGTTAAAAATTACCTGCAGGCCGCAAATGGCCCCCGGGCCGCACTTTGGACATGACTGCACTACAGGCTCTTCCCACTCTTTCTTCTCTGGGGCGGCATAGCTCGGTTGGTAGAGTGGCCGTGCCAGCAACTTGAGGGTTGCAGGTTCGATACCCGCTTCCGCCATCCTAGTCACTGCCGTTGTGTCCTTGGGCAAGACACTTTACCCACCTGCTCCCAGTGCCACCCACACTGGTTTAAATGTAACTTAGATATTGGGTGTCACTATGTAAAGCGCTTTGAGTCACTTGAGAAAAAGCGCTATATAAATATAATTCACTTCACTTCACTTCTTGTCTCTCCTTCTCATAGAGACACAACACTTCTTCCATACGTCACATACGTGAGAGAGAGGTAGCGGCATGGGTAAAGTTAACGGTGGTACGAGAGAAAGAAGTTGCGAATCTGGTAACAAATGAAGGATTAATTCCCAAGAAAAAACAGCACGGGGTCGATAGTCTGGCGGTGCTTTGGCTTCAAGCGGGAAGATGTCGAACAGACAACCGTAATTTGTCAAGCGTTGCTCCAAAAAGTAGCATTACTGCTAATATGTAGCATTATTTTAAAAGACATCTGCGAGAGAACGAAGACTGCTTGAAACTCCGCATGTCATTGACTTTGGGAGGTCGAGTCCACGGTCACAACCTATTGTGATCGAGGGAGTTGAGGTACAGACCGTGGACTCATTCAAGTACCTCGGGGTTTGGGTGGACAATAAGCTGGACTGGACTGTTAACACGGACCACCAGTACAAGAAAGGACAGAGCAGGCTGTACTTCCTCAGGAGACTGCACTCCTTCAACATTTGTAGAAAACTCCTGTGGATGTACTACCAGTCTGTGGTTGCCAGTGTTCTGTTCTACATGGTAGTGTGCTGGGGGGGGCAGTACATCTAAGAAGGACAGCTCCAGACTTGAGAAACTGATCAAGCGGGCCGGTTCTACAATCGGAATGAAACTGGACTCACTGGTGACGGTGGCAGAGAAGAGGACTGTGGACAAACTAGTGAGCATCCTGGATGATGCCAGTCACCCTCTGCATAGTGTTATCAGTAGCCAGAGGAGCCTGTTCAGTTCTAGACTGCTTCATCCCAAGTGCAGGACTAATAGACTCAAGAACTCCTTTGTCCCACACGCCATTAGACTGTACAACTCCTCTCTGGGACGGGGGACGGGGGGTATTAGGATGACAGGGGATGCAAAACATTAACAGTGCAATGCGTTTTCATAACATGGTCACTACTGCCTACTTTGTCTTGTTATATTCTTATTTTACTGTTATATTGTTATTCCCATTGTTTTTATTCTTTTTGTAATATTTCTCTATTTTGTTTCCTTTTAAACCCCCATTATTTACTTTTTACTTTTTTCTTTAAATTGATCTCAACTCTGTACACTGCTGCTGGAATTTTAATTTTCCTGAAGGAACTCTCCTGAAGGAATCAATAAAGTACTATCTATCTATCTATCTATCTATGTCAACATCTCCGTTTGGTGCCACACCAACAAAATGCCGAAGCAACTATTTCCACATCAACACCGTATGAAAAAAAAGTCAACAACAGAAGGAGATAACGTCCGCAGTAACCTACCACATAGCGAAAGACATTCACTATTTGATTTCCTATTATGCAGCTCATTTTTATTTGACAGTTATTGAAAGATATTGTGTGACATCATGCACTTTATTGGCTTTGAACTATTTTAGTGGCGTTTTGTACAAAAAGTGCACTTTCATTTGGTGTTGTTTTGATACGTCATCTTTGTGACATCATGCACAAAAGTGCACTTAGAGCTTGTTTTAAAATGTCTCTGACAATCTTGCACTTTCTGTTTTGGAAATGACACGAATGTTTGTGCCACTGCTTAATAAATACAGTTTCGGTCAATTGACTTAGTTGTGATTTCCCGCTCTGCTCGAAAGTTTAAAATGAATGCAGTATGAAGAAGAATGTTTTAATGTAGACACATAGAATCATCATACTGCTGTGATTGTATGTATCAAGTGTTCATTCAAGGCTAAGGCAAAATATCGCGATATATGTCGTGTATCGTGACATGGCCTAAAAATATCGAGATATTAAAAAAAAGGCCGTATCGCCCAGGCCGAGTGACACGTTGCGCTAGCAACACCGAACCAACAGCTGCAGGCAATGCAAAGGTCGCATTTTAATAATAAAAAATTAAAAAAGTGCAATGGAATGTAAATTTGGGCTTCACGGTGGCAGAGGGGTTAGTGCGTCTGCCTCACAATACGAAGGTCCTGCAATCCTGGGTTCAAATCCAGGCTCGGGATCTTTCTGTGTGGAGTTTGCATGTTCTCCCCGTGAATGCGTGGGTTCCCTCCGGGTACTCCGGCTTCCTCCCACTTCCAAAGACATGCACCTGGGGATAGGTTGATTGGCAACCCTAAATTGGCCCTAGTGTGTGAATGTTGTCTGTCTATCTGTGTTGGCCCTGCGATGAGGTGGCGACTTGTCCAGGGTGTACCCCGCCTTCCGCCCGATTGTAGCTGAGATAGGCGCCAGCGCCCCCCGCAACCCCGAAAGGGAACAAGCGGTAGAAAATGGATGGATGGAATGTAATTTTTTGTAAATTTTGTACCAGAACTGGAAATAATCACTTAATTGTATTGTTTTCTTTTTATAGTCAAACTGAGGGCGATGTTACCAAATATATTTAAATATATTTGTTAAAAAAAACAAAACTCTGCATTGTGTTTTGATGATTACTTAGGCCCGGGGTCACCAACGCGTTGCCCGCGGGCACCAGGTAGCCCGTAAGGACCAGATGAGTCGCCCGCCGGCCTGTTCTAAAAATAGCTAAAATAGCAGCACTTACCAGTGAGCTGCCTCTATTTTTTATATTGTATTTATTTACTAGCAAGCTGGTCTCGCTTTGCTCGACATTTTTAATTCTAAGAAAGACAAAACTCAAATAGAATTTGAAAATGCGAGAAAATATTTTAAAGACTTGGTCTTCACTTGTTTAAATAAATTCAGTTATTTTCTTACTTTGCTTCTTATAACTTTCAGAAAGACAATTTTAGAGACAAAATACAACCTTAAAAATGATTTTAGGATATTTAAACACATATACCTTTTAAATTCCTTCCTCTTCTTTCCTGACAATTTAAAATCAATGTTCAAGTACATTTTTTTTTTAATTGTAAAGAATAATAAATGCATTTTAATTTAATTCTTCATTTTAGCTTCTGTTTTTTCAAAGAAGAATATTTGTGAAATGTTTCTTCAAACCTATTATGATTAAAATTCCAAAAAAATATTCCGGCAAATCTAGAAAATCTGTAGAATCAAATTTAAATCTTATTTCAAAGTCTTCTGAATTTCTTTTAAAATTTTTGTTCTGGAAAATCTAGAAGAAATAATGATTTGTCTTTGTTGGAAATATAGCTTGGTCCAATTATTTATTATAACAAAGTGCAGATTGGATTTTAACCTATTTAAAACATGTCATCAAAATTCTAAAATTAATCTTAATCTGGAAAAATTACTAATGATGTCCCATTAATTATTTTTTTCAAAAAGATTCGAATTAGCTAGTTTTGGTCTTTATTTTTGTCGGTTGAGTTTTGAATTTTAAAGAGTCAAAATTGAGTGATAAACTGTTTCAAACTTGTATTTTCATTTTTTCGTGTTTTCTCCTCTTTCAAACCGTTCATTTAAGTGTTTTTTTCATCATTTATTCCCTACAAAAAACCTTCTGTAAAAGGAAAAAAAATGTACGACGGAATGACAAACAGAAAAACCCTTTTTTTTAATAATATATATATAGATTTATTTATTAAAGGTAAATTGAGCAAATTGGGTATTTCTGGCAATTTATTGGAGTGTGTATCAAACTGGTAGCCCTTTGCATTAATCAGTACCCAAGAAGTAGCTCTTGCTTTCAAAAAGCTTGGTGACCCCTGACTTAGGCCTACTGTGCTACTATTAGTACTTGGAGCAGTTATTTCTCAGGTGGTACTTGGGGGGAAAAAAAGTTTGAAAACCACTACTCTATAGCAAACTATTGGATTGAAAAGTGAGTTTAATGTTGGTTCCTGATTTTATTTACTTTTGTTTTTTTATTGTTGCAACTTAACATGCTCATGCTAGCGTTCGACCAGCTAGCTTTTTGCGTCACGTCGAACAACCGCGTCTTTAATCTTTACGAACGACGTCTGAAGAAACAGAAACGTCACGCAACCCACGGCCACGGTGGCGTTTTTCAGGGAACGAACACGCTTTTTTTCCAAATTGGACATTTGACAAGTTAAACATAACCCAGCTGCGAGGTAAGGGCTGGAGCTGAGTGAAGTTCGCCGAACTTAGCCGGATGTTCAACTAAAAAAAAATAGCGTAATTGATGACGAAACATGTTTCTTTTATGAAATGTTTACGAAAAAGTCAGAAATATGACGAGTAATTGCTGGAATTGTGATGTTGAGCACGTCATCGGTTCGCGTTGTGAGATTTTACTTATCGACAAAGCGTTTTATTTTGACGGCGCCAACCGGAAACTGTAAAGTACTCCCCCCTAAGCTTTGTGGCAGCTGCGATTGAGCGTCTGGTCGGTTCGAGCTGTCACTCAAACGTCTTACGTCTTTGTCAGGAACCCACTGCGGCTCGTCCAGAGAGAAGGGGCTGTTGAAGGCGCCGTTCTCGGGCATCATGCGAAGTCCGCTCGGGCTCCGGACAAGCTTCTTCCCGTCAGGCACCGAAGACATTGTTGCTCCTCGTCGCCGTGTTGCCTTCTTCTTTGACACTCCCGTGTAAAAAAAGGCGGACCGGCCACGCCCTCCTCAGACGAGATTGACACGCGGATCAGCCAATGAGAGCGCAGAGATGAGATCACGTGGTTTAAACTCCTCAGTGGAGTGTTTTGATATTTGTAGCCGCACCCAGCGGACACGTTTTCGTTCCGCTCTTTAAATATACAAACTCGTTTTTGCCACCTTGGCGTATGTCTTAATTTAGTTTCTTAGCTTTACATTTTTTTCACGTTAATATTGAACGAGTTACTTGAGCAACTATGGGCGGTACTGACTATTAGTGTCCAGCAGAGGGCGCAAAAGAAATGTAAAATGTATATTTCGACACATATATAAATCATACCAAAACCAGACAATTTTATTGTTCAGTAAGAGTCAGTCAATTATTTCAACGTAGCAATAGATTGTATTTGTACACACATTAAGGAAGAAGTGTTGAAAACAAAACAATTTTGCAGTTTTGACTTCCTGATAGTTACATCTCATGGCCGCCGGAGGGCGCTGTGACACAATCAGATGATCAAACCATAACAAATATACACTATTGTAACAGACTGAATATTGTTTTATATGCAATCCTCTCTTTACACACGAGGGCTTCACACAAAGCATGTTTTCATACAGAACATTGTAAAGGAATGACAGCCTTCATGTCAGTTTTTTACATTCAAAAATCAACAAAGCTTATTGCACAGCCCTGCAAGAAGAATGCAAAAGATGCAATATATTGCATTAACAGCATTAAGGCAGAATAAGTGAGTGATACAATTGACCAGAAAGTCTTCCGAGTGCTTCTGTTATTCCACATTTTGCTACGGTAGAGCCTTGTTTCAAAATGGAACATATAATTTTCCCCTCAAAATTCTACACACAATACCCAATGTCCCATACTGACAACGTGAGTTGTTTTTAAAAAATGTCGACCAAAAAAAAACACATTTATTGTGCGCATATATTATATATATATATATACATATTTGTTTAAGAACAAAATTGAATACATTCATCTTTGTCCTCAAAATGGTACACACAATACTTGATAGTGACAATGTAAAATGTTTTTTAAATTATGTTTGCAAATTTATGAAACATAAGAAACTCATAAGAAATTCTGAACACAATACGCCATAGTCAGTGTGATTTTTTATTTATTTAACAAATTTATAAAAATAAAAAAAAACTCAAATTTATTGTGAAAATAAGATTTTTTTTTTCAGAACAAAGCCTTATTCCAAAATTGAATACATATTTTTTATCCTCAAAATTCTACTCACAATACCCCATCATGGCAGTGTGATTTTTTTTTATATATATACATAATTTTGCAGATTTTTTGAAAATAAAAATCTCAAATTTATTGTGAAAATATTGTTTTGTTTTTTTAGAACAACAAAAATATCAAAATATGTAAAAATATTTCAAGAAAAGTTTGAATTTTTTGAGGAAAAAATTGCAATTTTACATGATTAAAGTCAAATATATTGTGGGAAAAGTCATTTTCTTTGAGAATATAAGTTGCAATTTTTGAGAAAAAAAGTTTGCCGTTTTACATGTTTAAAGACAAATACATGGTGAAAAAATTATATATATTTTAATTTTAGAAAATAAATTGCAAAGTTGTTACAAAATGCCACACAAAGATGTTTTAGCAATACTCTGAGGGAAAAAAAAAGTCTAGTATCTTACGACAAAAAAATATATATTTTTTTCTAGCAAAAAGTTGGTAATATTTTGAGTACAAAGTTGTACACAATTTTTTTAAATTTTGAAAATGTATTCAAAACTCCAAAATCACATGTACATAAGTATTCGGTCTTTGACCAATACTGAGGAATAGCAATTACAAGCTTGGCACACCTATCTTTGGGCAAGCTGTGAATACTTATGTACATGTGATTTTTTTTAAATCTACAAAACTGAAAAACAAAAAAAAAACACATTGTGATAGGGTATTGTGTGTAGAATTTTGAGGATAAAAAGTAATTTATTACATTTTGGAATAAGGCTGTACAATTACAAAATGTGGAAAAAGTGAAGAGCTGTGAATACTTTCCGGATGGATTGTACAGTTTTGTTTTGTTTTTCCCCTTAATTCTAAAATGGAATAATTCACTTTTGTCTTAACAATTCTGCACATAATAGCCCATAATGAAAATGGGAAAAACTTGCTAATTTTCTTAAAAAGAATCTGGCTAAATATAAAGGAAAAAAAAAGGTTTTCACATTGTCATTATAGGGTATTGTGTGTACAATTTTGAGGGATAAAAATTAATCAATACAATTTTGGACTAAGGCTGTAAAATAACAAAATGTGGAAAAAGTGAAGCGCTGTAAATACTTTACAGATGTACTGTGCAGTATTGTAGGGTCAAACTGTCACCATCACAACTATTTAAAACCGTACAGTCAGGGTTTTTTTTTCGACACATTTTCTAAATTTGCAAACATTAAAAAAAAAAACTGTTTTCACAATATCATTATGGGGTATTGTGTGTAGAATTTTGAGGACATATATGAATGTATTCCATTTTGGAATAAGGCTGTAACACAACAAAATGTGGAAAAAGTGAAGCGCTGTGAATACTCTCCCGATGCGCTGTACAGTTTTTGCCGTCCAAGCAGATACATTTGCCAAATTACAGTAAATTTTTATCTTTATTGTAAAATGGACCACATTCATTTTTGTCCACACAATTCTCCACGTAAGAGCCCATAATGACAATGTTAAAAACTTTTATTTTGTAGAAATTTCGTCAAATTTATAAAAAAATAAACATGATGAATATACAGGAAAAATGTATTTTGACATTGTCAATATGGAGTATTGTGTGTAGAATTTTAAGGACAAAAAAATGATATATTCCAATTTGGAATAAGGCTGTAAAATATTAAAATGTGGAATGAAAGATAATACTTCCTGGATGCACTGTATTTTGGTCCCATTCTAACACTAAATGTGTTGCATTATATATATATATATATATATATATATATATATATATATATATATATATATATATATATATATATATGCATTTCCTACCGCCTATTCCCTTTTGGGGTCGCGGAAGATATATATATATATACACACATACATATATATGCACACAGATATACACAAATGTATACACACATATTTATACACATATATGTGTGTGAATGTGTATATATATATATATACACCTATATGTATATATACACATTTCTATATGCGCATATATGTACACATATATATACACAAATGTATACATACAAGTACACATATATACACATGTCTATATATGTATATATACAAATAGACACATATATACATATATATATACATATACACACACGTGTATATATACATATAAATATATATACATATACACACATGTATATATACATATAAATGTACATATATACACATATATATACAAATGGATATATATATATATACATGTATATATACAAATACACATATATATACACGTCTATATATGTATATATACAAATACACACATATATACATATATATATACATATACACACGTGTATATATACATATAAATATATATACATATACACACATGTATATATACATATAAATGTACATATATACACATAAATGTACATATATACACATATATATATACAAATGGATATATATATACATGTATATATACAAATACACACATATATACATATATATATAAATATATATACATATACACACATGTGTATATATACATATATATATACATGTACATATATACGTATATACACACACACATATATACATACATATATATATACATACATATATATACACATATATATACATTTACACGTGTATATACATATAAATATATATATACACATATACGTGTATATACATATATATACACACATATATATATATTTATATCTATATATACATACATACATATACATGCATATATATACATGCATATATATATATATACATGCATATATATGTATGTACATGTATATATATACATATATATGTATATATATATACACATATATATATACATGCATATATATACATACACACACACATATATATATATATATATATATATATGTATATATATATATATATATATACATATATATATACATACACACACATATATATATATGTATTTATGTATGAATAAAATTGGAGTCATGAGAGGAAATCCATTTTTGGTTGCAGTCCATGCAAAGATGGGACCTTTTAAAGCCGGCGTGCAGTCTTCAGTTTTGAATAGGCTCCACCCACGTCCCCATGGAGAATCTTGAACTAGTACATCACGCCAAGCGAAACTAGCGAGTCAGTGCGTCAAACTACGACATGTGAAAGTCCTGAGAGCGTCGTCCACGTGTGCCTTTGAGCAACACAACATCTTCACATTCCCCAGCAACATGTAAACACCAAAAGGGACTTTTCAAAGTAAAAGCCCCAAAACACACATGACTGACACGGATCCACCTTTTAAACAAGCGTCACAGGTGTTCTGATTACGTCCTCACAAAGCAAACATTCATATTTACAACCACCAGGGGGCGGGTCTCCGTCCGTCCGTCCGTCACGTCAGCAGACGTCAACGCGCCAGGTCAGTGTGACTGGCGCTCAGGTCGCGACTCTTTCTCAGACCATTATTTGGCTCCTGAATGGAAGCAAACCCAATTAAGACCTCGTGCCAACGCATTGAAAATGTTTTTACAACAGCATTACATTAAAAGCAAACAATAACTAAGGCGGTTGACTCAGTGGTGCTAACATGCTAATGCTAAAATGCTAATGATTTTCAGACATAAAGGCTGCAATAGCGAGAAGTATAATATCATTTTTAGCAGCAGGAAACTGTTTTATAATGTCACATTGTGTGACTACATAGTCTCCTTACACACTTTGTACAGGTAAAATCAAGAAATCAAGTGGCAAGCCAAATTAAATGATGTGGCGGGACAAATTAAATAAATGTGGCATGGTACTTTAAGAATTACAATTAAATAAATTCAGAAAAGATTAATTTATTTTTTACAAAATGCAATATTTTGGGAATTTTTTTTTTTACAGGAACTGTGTAAAAATATTTAAAGAAAAACAAATTCAGATAAGTGTAATTTTACAAAATATACCATTTCAAACGATTATAATGAAATACATTGTGAAATGTTTTCTTTTTTTTTTTTTTTAGAAAAACAATTTTCTGAGAAAGGCAATCTAGAAATATTTTAAGAATAAAGTTGTACATTTTTCAAGAAAAAGGCGTGCCATTTTACATGTTTCAAGTCAAATATAGTGTAAACAAATATAAATTACACTTTTATGTACATATATTTTTTGAAATATTCTAAAAAGAATGTAATTTTGAACGACAAAATTATCAAATTTACAAGATTAAATCAAATATTCTATCAAAAAAACCTTTCTTTTGTAACATATCAAGACATTGATTGTCACTGTACTGTGATTATGTGGCAATATTTAGAGAACAATATTTTTAAAATTGAAAAGAAACGATTCAAATAACTTGCGAAAAGAAGACTCATTTGAAAAAACACAATATTTTGCGTGGAAAAAAAATATTTGCCAAGAATTTTACAAAAATTAATATTTTTTCCTAAATTAACTGTCAGTAAATTTAAAGTGCAAATGGAAATGAAGCTTCACCACAATCCTCCTAATTTTTGCGCTTAATTAACTTTTTATGGCTTCAGCTCCAGACTTGTTGAGATTGTCATTACTGCCACAAGTGGTGGAAAAGTGTATTACAACTAAGTACTTCCACGGGGGGCGGGGTTTGGTGGTAGCAGGGGGTGTATATTGTAGCGTCCCCGAAGAGTTAGTGCTGCAAGGGCTTCTGGGTATTTATTCTGTTGTGTTACGGTGCGGATGTTCTCCCGAAATGTGTTGGTCATTCTTGTTTGGTGTGAAGTGAAGTGACTTATATTTATATAGCGCTTTTCTCTAGTGACTCAAAGCGCTTTACATAGTGAAACCCAATATCTAAGTTACATTTAAACCAGTGTGGGTGGCACTGGGAGCAGGTGGGTAAAGTGTCTTGCCCAAGGACACAACGGCAGTGACTGGGATGGCGGAAGCGGGAATCGAACCTGCGACCCTCAAGTTGCCGCTCTACCAACCGAGCTATGCCACCCCAAATGGGTGAATATCTGTAACAGTGTTAAAGTTGTTTATACGGCCACCCCCAGTGTGACCTGTATGGCTGTTGACCAAGTATGCCTTGTGTTCACTCTTGTGTGTGTAAAAGCCGCATATATTATGTGACTATGTCGATACACTGTTTGAATAGCGGAAAAGCAGATGTGACGACAGATTGTGGAGGACAACAAAGGCAGTGCCTTTAAAGGCCTACTGAAATGAGATTTTCTTATTTAAACGGGGATAGCAGGTCCATTCCATGTGTCATACTTGATCATTTCGCGATATTGCCATATTTTTGCTGAAAGGATTTAGTAGAGAACATCCACGATAAAGTTCGCAACTTTTGGTCGCTAATAAAAAAGCCTTGCCTGTACCGGAAGTAGCAGACGATGTGCGCGTGACGTCACGGGTTGTGGAGCTCCTCACATCTGAACACTGTTTACAATCATGGCCACCAGCAGCGAGAGCGATTCGGACCGAGAAAGCGACGATTTCCCCATTAATTTGAGCGAGGATGAACGATTTGTGGATGAGGAAAGTTAGAGTGAAAAAAAAAAGGCGAGGGCAGTGGTAGTGATTCAGTTATTAGACACATTTATAGGATAATTTTGGAAAATCCCTTATCTTATTGTGTTACTAGTGTTTTAGTGAGATTATATGGTACCTGAAAGTCGGAGGGGTGTGGTGACCGCCAGTGTCTCTAAGGGAAGCCACGTTTCTCGACGAGGCGAAGCGAAGGCAGCCGTTGGGGCCAGGCTGAGCTTTTTTTCCCCCTCCTCCGCGGTGGAATCATCCCACGTCCGGAAGAGGCAAGAGAGTCCGCAGCTGCCTCTTTGACAGGTGCACGAGGGACGACGCAAACTATCTGCTCATGTCTACGGTAAGAGCCGACTTATTACCACAATTTTCTCACCGAAACTTGCCGTTTGACATGTAGTGGGGAACCATGTTGGCTTGACCGGTCTGTTCCATGTTAAAGCTTCACCGTCATCTTTAGGGAACAAAAAACAAAGAACGGCTGTGTTTGTGTTGCTACAGCCGGCCGCAATACACCGCTTTCCACCAACGTCTTTCTTCTTTGACGTCTCCATTATTAATTGAACAAATTGCAAAAGATTCAGCAACACAGATGTCCGGAATATTGTGTAATTATGCGATTAAAGCAGACTACTTATAGCTGGGATCGGTGCTGGAAGAAAATGTCCGCTACAATCCGTGACGTCACGCGTCATCATTCCGCGACGTTTTCAACAGGATACTTTGCGGGAAATTTAAAATGGCAATTTAGTAAACTAAAAAGGCCGTATTGGCATGTGTTGCAATGTTAATATTTCATCATTGATATATAAACTATCAGACTGCGTGGTCGGTAGTAGTGGGTTTCAGTAGGTCTTTAAGGCATGTCCCCAATATTGATGTCCAGGTGGAAATCGGGAGAATAATCGCCCTGGCAGATTTTCGGGAGGGTCACTGAAATTTGTGAGTCTCCCGAAAAATCGGGAGGATTGGCAAGTATGCACAGTAGAGATGCGCGGATAGGCAATTATATAATCCGCAACCGCATCACCAAAGTCGTCATCCACCCAAACCAACATTTTAGCAGAACCGCAACCGCCCGTTGAAATACATCAGAGGTCGGCCACCTTTACCACTCACAGAGCTATTTAAACCCTTTTCACAGAGTAAAGAAGACAATGGGAGCCGCTAACGTTCTCGTGAATATCCAATGGCGTTCAACCTTGATGACAAGGATTTGGGCGTGCAGTGAAGCCATTGCCTTTGAGACCTTCAACAACATGTACAAACCGATTGTTAGTCCGGCAACATGTTGTGTGCAACTTCCGCAATCGCACGTACAAGATTGAAAGGCATACTGGGTGACACAGAGTACACCGATGGTTGTGATATAAACAATTTTAACACTTACTAATATGCGCCACGCTGTGAAGCCACACCGAACAAGATTGACAAACACATTTCGGGAGAACATCCTCACAGTAACACAACATAAACGCAACACAACACATACCCAGAATCCTGTGTATCCATGACACTTCCTGAATATATTTTACACCCCCGCGTCCCCAACCCCGCCCACCGTACCGACCGTAAAATAGTCAGGAAGTTTCATGGATACAAAGGATTCTGGGTATTTTGTTGTGTTACTGGGAGGATGTTCTCCCGAAATGTGTTTGTCAATCTTGTTTGGTGTGGCTTCACAGCGTGGCGCATATTACTAAGAGTGTTAAAATTGTTTATATCACAACCATTAGTGTACTCTGTGTCACCCAGTATGCCTTGCAGTCGTGTGCGTGTCGCCGCGGAAGCCACACACACGACATGATGCTGGACAATGGCTTCATAGCACGCCCTAATACTCATTAACTGGGTGACTGCCGGCAGTCAATCTAGAGCAGGAACCTATGGCTCTAGAGCCAGATGTGGCTCTTTTGATGACTAAAACTGGCTCTCTGATAAATCTGAGCTGACATTGCTTAACACGATAAGTAATGAATAATTCCACTTGTAATCACAGTATTAAAAATATTGTTAAAAATATAAAACATTCTCATGCTTTTTTGTGTTCAAGACGTTGCATTTGATTTATTATTGGTTAGTGTGGGGCTTGCCCTCCTGGGGGTTCTTCAGACCACCAAGAGCCTGTTTTAGGGTTACAATATTGTTTTATTTGATTTTTCTCTCAGTTGCTTTCCAGCAATTGTCTTTTTCTCTTTCGTCCTCACTCGCGCTCTGGCTCCAGCTCCAACCCTGTCTCTCCTCCTGGCTGCTGCTTATAACAGAGCGACAGGTGATTAGATAACAAGGCCCAGGTGGGCCATCTACGCACCTGTCGCTGATTTCGAGGCCGGTCCTGGCAACATCCTGCTTTGCTGCAGGCCCGCAGGCCACGCCCCCTCCACAGTTAGCTTCAGAATAACAATGTTATTATAAAGAATAACAGATCTATTATACTCTGGAAATGTTGGGTCTTACTTAAAAATTTACGTGTTTAGTTGCGTTCAGTGTTAAAAAAAAAAATATATGGTTCTTAGGGAAATACATTTAAAAATATTTGGCTTTTTGAGCCAAAAAGGTTCCGGACCCCTGATCTAGAGGATATCAGCGTCTCCTATTGTCTTCTTCGCTTTGTGACACGGGTCCTAAATGGCTCTTTGAATGGCAAAGGATACCGATCCCAGAACCATGTATATCAAATATTTCCGGATGGTTCAACCGCCACCCGCCCGAATCTAATTAAAATCTATTTTTTCGTCATGTCACCCGCCCGACTCCGCGGATGAGACCGACGCACGGACCACATTGCTATATTCTGGCGGCCCGACAACAGTCCGTATGGTTCGGAGACACTGCTCTATAGCACCAAAACATGTTATTGCTATTAAGACAGCGGCAGATCAAATTTGTAAGAAATAAACACATCCTGCACAGGTGGATAAAAAAAAAAGTCATGGAGGCCTTCTTACTTGGTCGTGGTCAGCCAGTGCCTCGTCGGCCACGTTTAGAACCCCCAGTGAGCTGGCTCGCTTCAAGCTGCAGACCGTGTGGCGCCATGCGGGGGATGGGGGGGTGGTGATGTCAATGAAGGGTCAGAGGTGAGGGGGAGGGGGGGGGCGTGAGGGTAGAACATGAGCGATGGTTAATAACATCAATGGTGGACCAAACAGTTAGTTGTAATGTCAGTAGAACTAAAACAAATGAGAAGAATACAAATCTATGAAGGGTGAAGATGAGGAGGGAACTGTGCTGCCTGGGTGATGAAGCGCGGGGACACGCAGGAAGCAGGAAGTCAAACCAGAGAAATCGCACCAGACACGCACACGCACGCCGACAGTGAGACATGCTCCTCAAATGACATTTATTCTTCCAACAACAACAACAACAACAACAAAACAGCCATGCACTTTCAAAATAAAATGCACAAAGGAAGCCAGGATGTGAAAAAAAAAACCCCCCAAAGGCCACAGAGTAGAGTCCAGGGCGAACGTTCATATATGAAGTCATAAAATAACCCCAGGAAGGAGCAATAAATAGATATTAGTGGAGATAAGGAGGATTTTAACACTAGAACTCCCAGAGATTTCTTACTCCCAGACAGTAGTTGAAATGTAAAACTCAACGACCGACATTTAGCCACCTTTCTTTTGTAAATGGCCATGAGGTGGACCGCTCAAATGTTTCTTATAATATTGCAACTTTTTTATAAAAAAATATTTCCCGGACTGTCTTATCGTGGCGGTCGGACACGTTTCCAGTGAGGGTTGGACTCCGCCAAGACTGTCCTTTGTCACCGATTCTGTTCATAACTTTTATGGACAGAATTTCTAGGCGCAGTCAAGGGGTTCCGGTTTGGTGGCCGCGGGATTAGGTCTCTGCTTTTTGCAGGTGATGTAGTCCTGATGGCTTCATCTGGCCGGGATCTTCAGCTCTCACTGGATTGGTTCGCGGCCGAGTGTGAAGCGACCGGAATGAGAATCAGCACCTCCAAGTCCGAGTCCATGGCTCCAGTGTTAATTTTGATTTAGTTTTAGTCATAGTCTTTTGACTAAAATGTAATTTAGTTTTAGTCATAATTTCATCCATCTTCTTCCGCTTATCCGAGGTCGGGTCGCGGGGGCAGCAGCCTAAGCAGGGAAGCCCAGACTTCCCTCTCCCCAGCCACTTCGTCTAGCTCTTCCCGGGGGATCCCGAGGCGTTCCCAGGCCAGCCGGGAGACATAGTCTTCCCAACGTGTCCTGGGTCTTCCTACCGGTTGGACGTGCCCTAAACACCTCCCTCGGGAGGCGTTCGGGTGGCATCCTGACCAGATGCCCGAACCACCTCATCTGGCTCCTCTCCATGTGAAGGAGCAGCGGCTTTACTTTGAGTTCCTCCCGGATGGCAGAGCTTCTCACCCTATCTCTAAGGGAGAGGAAACTCATTTCGGCCGCTTGTACCCGTGATCTTATCCTTTCGGTCATGACCCAAAGCTCATGACCATAGGTGAGGATGGGAACGTAGATCGACCAGTAAATTGAGAGCTTTGCCTTCCGGCTCAGCTCCTTCTTCACCACAACGGATCGATACAACGTCCGCATTACTGAAGACGCTGCACCGATCCGCCTGTCGATCTCACGATCCACTCTTCCCTCACTCATGAACAAGACTCCTAGGTACTTGAACTCCTCCACTCATAATTTAGTTATTTAAATTGTTTTAGTTTTAGTCTAGTTTTAGTTGACGAAATATCATAAGATTATAGTCGACGAAAACTACAGTAGATTTAGTCGACTAAAGGGTAATATAACTTTTATGGACAGAATTTCTAGGCGCAGTCAAGAAGTTGAGGGGTTCCGGTTTGGTAACCGCGGGATTAGGTCTCTGCTTTTTGCAGGTGATGTAGTCCTGATGGCTTCATCTGGCCTGGATCTTCAGCTCTCACTGGATCGGTTCGCAGCCGAGTGTGAAGCGACCGGAATGAGAATCAGCACCTCCAAGTCCGAGTCCATGGTTCCAGTGTTAATTTTGACAGCCAAATTTGATTTAGTTTTAGTCATTGTCTTTTGACTAAAATGTAATTTAGTTTTAGTCATAATTTCATCCATCCATCCATCTTCTTCCGCTTATCCGAGGTCGGGTCGCGGGGGCAGCAGCCTAAGCAGGGAAGCCCAGACTTCCCTATCTCCAGCCACTTCGTCTAGCTCTTCCCGGGGGATCCAGAGGCGTTCCCAGGCCAGCCGGGAGACATAGTCTTCCCAACGTGTCCTGGGTCTTCCCCGTGGCCTCCTACCGGTTGGACGTGCCCTAAACACCTCCCTAGGGATGTGTTCGGGTGGCATCCTGACCAGATGCCCGAACCACCTCATCTGGCTCCTCTCCATGTGAAGGAGCAGCGGCTTTACTTTGAGTTCCTCCCGGATGACAGAGCTTCTCACCCTATCTCTAAGGGAGAGGAAACTCATTTCGGCCGCTTGTACCCGTGATCTTATCCTTTCAGTCATGACCCAAAGCTCATGACCATAGGTGAGGATGGGAACGTAGATCGACCGGTAAATTGAGAGCTTTGCCTTCCGGCTCAGCTCCTTCTTCACCACAACGGATCGGTACAACGTCCGCATTACTGAAGACGCCGCACCGAACGTTTTCTCAAAATATTGAAACTTTTTCTAAAAACAAAATTTTTGTAGTCTTTTCATAATATATTCGACTTTAATCCTATGACTTTTTTCAAAACTAATTGGACTTTAATCCTGTAAAATATTTTGACAATTATTTTTCTTACAATATTACTACTTATTTCAAAAAAAAAAAAAAATGTATGTTCTAATTTAATCTTGTAAAATTACATAATTTGGTTTTAAAAAATGTTTTCCCTCTGAATATTCCGGAAAAATTGTGTGACATCTTTTTCTCTCTCTTTTTTCAAAAAGCAGAAGAAAGTGTGCTAAGGTGCCAATGAGATGGCAGGAAGCTGAGAAGAAATGCCTCCGACTATGTGGACCCATTGCCTCATTTACAGAAAAATGCTGACAAGCTGGAGTAATCAGCCACTTGGCTGCCTTTTGGGAGTTCTAGTGTTAAATGAGTGCAGGTCATTAGCACGGCAGCCGCTGCATAGTCCCACTGCATCAGGAGCAAATACATACAAAAAGGAGAATAATAGGCCTCCATTGTTTTGTGTGCAAACATCTTCACCAGCAAACCCCTTCTTTAGTTTTTGGGTTAGTGCGTCAGGCGCCGCCTTCAGGCCCAGTGCGCCGCTTTGCTGCCCCGGGTGTCTCGCGTGGAGGTGGATAGTTACCCGGGGTTTTTGGGCTCGCTTTCCCGAGACGAGCCGCCGCCTTTCAGCTTGCGCACGAGCTTCTCGCTGCTGCGGCGAATGGATGCTCGCAGTTTGCTGAAGGAGCCGCTCCTTTTCAACGCTCCCGAGCCGTCCTGGGGGGGAAGACACACGGCACACGCCAATCATTGGCAACACATTTGTGTACAATACGGACAAAAGTGTTGGGATTTGGAAGTGTCACTGAAGATTACGCACACAGAGACTGTGTTGCATGCACACACAACTTGGATACACATTGTATTACACAGAAATATGATTACGCACACACACACAGCTCTTAGAACAGACACATATATGGTATTACACACACATACACAAATGGTATTACACGCACACACAAATATGATTACACACACAACTCTTAGTACGGAAATTACTTTTTTCTTCCTTGGGGCGCGGGGGCGTAACAAAAATATTTGAGAAGCACTGTATCACATGCACGCCCAAATATGATCATGCGCGCACAAATCTGACTACGCATAAACAGATTGTACTGCACGCACACACAAATATGACTACGCACAACTCTTACTACCGACACATTGTATATACACACACACACAAACATAAAATGCTTGCGCGCACGCACGCAGATTGTATTACACGCACACAGAAATGTGATTACACACGACTCTTAGTACAGACACACATTGTACTACACAAACACACAAATAAGGTTACGCACACAGAGACTGTGTTACATGCACACACAACTTGGATACACAATGTAATACACAGAAATATGATTACGCACACACACACACAGCTCTTAGAACAGACACATTTATTGTATTACACACACATACAAATGATTACGCACACAAATTGTATTACACGCACACACAAATATGATTACACACACAACTCTTAGTACGGAAATTACTTTTTTCTTCCTCGGGGCGCGGGGGCGTAACAAAAATATTTGAGAAGCACTGTATCACATGCACGCCCAAATATGATCATGCGCACACAAATATGACTACGCACAACTATTAATACCGACACATTGTATATACACACACACACACATAAAATGCTCGCGCGCGCTCACACAAATTGTATTACACGCACACACAAATATGATTACACACACAACTCTTAGTACGGAAATTACTTTTTTCTTCCTCGGGGCGCGGAGGCGTAACAAAAATATTTGAGAAGCACTGTATCATATGCACGCCCAAATATGATCATGCGCACACAAATCTGACTACGCATAAACAGATTGTACTGCACGCACACACAAATATGACTACGCACAACTCTTACTACCGACACGTTGTATATACACACACACAAACATAAAATGCTTGCGCGCACGCACGCAAATTGTATTACACGCACACAGAAATATGATTACACACAACTCTTACTACAGACACACATCGTATTACACAAACACACAAATAAGATTACGCACACAGAGACTGTGTTACATGCACACACAACTTGGATACACATTGTATTACACAGAAATATGATTACACACACACACACACACACACACACACACACACACAGCTCTTAGAACAGACACATTAATTGTATTACACACACATACAAATGATTACGCACACAAATTGTATTACACGCACACACAAATATGATTACACACACAACTCAGTACGGAAATTACTTTTTTCTTCCTCGGGGCGCGGGGGCGTAACAAAAATATTTGAGAAGCACTGTATCATATGCACGCCTAAATATGATCACGCGCACACAAATCTGACAACGCATAAACAGATTGTACTGCACGCACACACAAATATGACTACGCACAACCATTAATACGACACATTGTATATACACACACACATACATAAAATGCTTGCGCTCACACAGATTGTATTACACGCACACAGAAATGTGATTACACACGACTCTTAGTACGGACAAACATTGTATTACACAAACACACAAATAAGATTACGCACACAGAGACTATGTTGCATGCACACACAACTTGGATACACATTGTATTACACAGAAATATGATTACACACACACACACACACACAGCTCTTAGAACAGACACATTTATTGTATTACACACACATACAAATGATTACGCACACAAATTGTATTACACGCACACACAAATATGATTACACACACAACTCTTAGTACGGAAATTACTTTTTTCTTCCTCGGGGCGCGGGGGCGTAACAAAAATATTTGAGAAGCACTGTATCACATGCACGCCCAAATATGATCAAGCGCACACAAATCTGAATACGCATAAACAGATTGTACTGCACGCACGCACAAATGACTACGCACAACTATTAATACCGACACATTGTATATATACACACACACAAACATAAAATGCTTGCGCGCACGCACGCAGATTGTATTACACGCACACAGAAATATGATTACACGCAACTCTTAGTACAGACACACATTGTATTACACAAACACACAAATAGGATTACGCACACAGAGACTGTGTTACATGCACACACAACTTGGATACACATTGTATTACACAGAAATATGATTACGCACACGCACAGCTCTTAGAACAGACACATATATGGTATTACACACACATACACAAATGGTATTACACGCACACACAAATATGATTACACAAACAACTCTTAGTACGGAAATTACTTTCTTCTTCCTCGGGGCGCGTGGGCGTAACAAAAATATTTGAGAAGCACTGTATCACATGCACGCCCAAAGATGATCACGCGCACACAAATCTGACTACGCATAAACAGATTGTACTGCACGCACACATAAATATGACTACGCACAACTTTTACTACCGACACATTGTATATACACACACACACAAACATAAAATGCTTGCGCGCACGCACGCAGATTGTATTACACGCACACAGAAATATGATTACACCCGACTCTTAGTACAGACACACATTGTATTACACAAACACACAAATAAGATTACGCACACAGAGACTGTGTTACATGCACACACAACTTGGATACACAATGTATTACACAGAAATATGATTACGCACACACACACAGCTCCTAGAACAGACACATTTAGTGTATTACACACAGATACAAATGATTACGCACACAAATTGTATTACACGTACACACGAATATGATTACACACACAACTCTTAGTACGGAAATTACTTTTTTCTTCCTCGGGGTGCGGGGGCGTAACAAAAATATTTGAGTAGCACTGTATCACATGCACGCCCAAATATGATCACGCGCTAGGGATGATACTCAAAACCGGTTTACCCGGTTGTTCGATAAGAAAATAACCGAGTCCTGGGACTCCAACCCCTTTTTGGTACCCGTTATCGAGACCACTATAGTAAAGAAACAGAGTTGGTTCTTTATTCGAATCCCTCCCGACTAGAAATGCTCCGTGAGACATCACAAGAAACGACGTCACGTACAGTTGTGATCAAAATTATTCAACCCGCACACAATTTTGGTGTTTTAGCAAGTTGGACATTTATTACGTATTTTGTTTATTGTCATATCAAATAAAGATGTGTCTAATAGACAAATACAACTTAAATTGTAATACTGTATTTTACAAAATACCAAAAAAGGACAGTTTTCTTAATATCTCATTGACAAAATTATTCAACCCCTTGAAGATCATAACTCTTAAGAACAGAATTTGAATGAGGTCTTTTCAATCAGGTGTTGAAAACATCTGTAGATGTGATTAGAACCATAACGAGCAACAGTTAAACTGATTGAAAAAGACTGTGACGCTCAGCTTCTTGTAGATGGTCAATGGTGTATTTGCAACATGGTGAAGTCCAGGGAGTGGTCAAAGAACTCAAGAGAGGAGATACTTTCTCTTCATAAGAAAGGATATGGATATAAGAAAATAGCAAAGTCATTACACATTCCAAGAGACACAGTTGGGAGCATAATTTACAAGTTTAAAGCTAAAGGCACAGTGGAAACACTACCTGGGCGCGGTAGAAAGAGGATGCTGTGTGAGTACAGTGGTGAAAAGCCCCCGGGTAACAGCTGAGGAACTACAACAGGACATTGCAGAGGGGGGAACGCAGGTTTCGTCCCAGACAATAAGGCGCGCACTACGAGATGAAGGCCTCCATGCCAGAACTCCCAGGCGCACCCCACTTCTGACTACCAGGCACAAGGAAAAAAGGCTCCAGTATGCCAAAAATCATCTGGACAAACCCCAAAGGTTTTGGGAAACTGTTCTATGGAGTGATGAGACAAAACTGGAACTCTTTGGGCCTATGAATCAACGTTATGTCTGGAGGAGAAAAAATGAAGCTTACAAAGAGAAGAACACCTTGCCTACTGTTAAGCATGGTGGGGGGGTCAATCATGCTCTGGGGCTGTTTCTCTGCCTCAGGTACCGGGAATCTCCAGCGCGTTCAAGGCATTATGAATTCTATTTCCTAGCAGGATATATTAGCTGCAAATGCCATGAAGTCAGTGACGAAGCTGAGGCTTGGGAGACGTTGGACCTTCCAACAGGACAACGATCCCAAGCATACCTCCAAATCAACATCAGAGTGGTTGCAGAAGAAGGGCTGGAAGACTCCGGAGTGGCCTTCACAGTCGCCAGACCTAAATCCTATAGAAAAGCTGCGGTGGGACTTGAAGAAGGCAGTTGCAGCACACAAGCCCAAGAATATGAATGAACTGGAGGCCTTTGCCTTCGCCCGGAAAAGGGTGGAGTGCCTCTACGGGTTGGGGAGGAGACCCTGCCCCAAGTGGAGGAGTTCAATTCCCTAGGAGTCTTGTTCACGAGTGAGGGAAGAGTGGATCGTGAGATCGACAGGCGGATCGGTGCGGCGTCTTCAGTAATGCGGACGTTGTACCGATCTGTTGTGGTGAAGAAGGAGCTGAGCCGGAAGGCAAAGCTCTCAATTTACCGGTCGATCTACGTTCCCATCCTCACCTATGGTCATGAGCTTTGGGTCATGACCGAAAGGATAAGATCACGGGTACAAGCGGCCGAAATGAGTTTCCTCTCCCTTAGAGATAGGGTGAGAAGCTCTGCCATCCGGGAGGAACTCAAAGTAAAGCCGCTGCTCCTCCACATGGGGATGAGCCAGATGAGGTGGTTCGGGCATCTGGTCAGGATGCCACCCGAACGCCTCCTTAGGGAGGTGTTTAGGACACGCCCAACCAGTAGGAGGCCACGGGGAAGACCCAGGACACGTTGGGAAGACTATGTCTCCCGGCTGGCCTGGGAACGCCTCGGGATCCCCCGGGCAGAGCAAGACGAAGTGGCTGGGGAAAGGGAAGTCTGGGTTTCCCTGCTTAGGCTGTTGCCCCCGCGACCCGACCTCGGATAAGCGGAAGAAGATGGATGGATGGATGGATGGAGGCCTTTGCCCAAGAGGAATGGGCTAAAATACCTGTAGATGGTTGCAAGAAGCTTATGTCCGGTTATGTATCACCTTTGAAGGATGTCATTACTGCCAAAGGGTGTTCTACTAAGTACTAAAGATGCATGTAACTAGGGGGTTGGATCATTTTGTCAATGAGATATCAAGAAAAATGTCCTTTTTTGGTATTTTGTAAAATACAGTGTTACAATTTAAGTTGCATTTGTCTATTAGACACATCTTTATTTGATATGACTATAAACAAAATACGGAATAAATGTCCAACTTGCTGAAACACCAAAATTGTGTGGGGGTTGAATAATTTTGTAGCTCAGTCATTAGGCGCGGATAGCGAAAGCAGGAAAACAACGGACGGGAAAAATAGAATAGAATAGAATAGAGTTTTATTGTCATTATTGCGATGAACAGGTTCATTGCATATCAGGAACACTTCATATCTGCATGCATATGAATACATATACACACATACATAAAACATTATGCGGGGTTTGGTGGCAGCGGGGGGGGGGGGGAAGAGTTAGTGCGTCCCGGAAGAGTTAGTGCTGCAAGGGGTTCTGGGTATTTGTTACGGTGCGGGTGTTCTCCCGAAATGTGTTTGTCATTATTATTTGGTGTGGGTTCACAGTGTGGCGCATATTTGTAACAGTGTTGGCATTGGTAATACGGCCACCCTCAGTGTGCCCTGTATGGCTGTTGATTAAGTATGCTTTGCATTCACTTGTGTGTGTGCGCTAAAGCCGCATATATTATGTGACTGGGCTGACACGCTGTTTGTATGGAGGAAAAGCAGATAAAAGCGCTCCAAGGTGTAATAAAGTTCAAAACAAAAGACATAATCCAATGAATAACTTTACTGAGAGATTTGAGCAAGGTACAAACACATGACCAACACTTTTACGACCAACGCACCTCATTTACGGCAGCTATCGCAACGTTCTTAAAGCAACCACAGCACATATATATATATATATATATATATATATATATATATATATATATATATATATATATACAACATATCCCCCTTTTTTAACTTTTGTTTTTCTTTCCTTGAAAACAAAGCTACATCACACTGTATATGTTTTGTCAGTCTAATTATAAATAATGCAGACGAGGCGTGTTGGCTGAGTTCTTGACGTTTACTGCCGGGTGACGACGTGCAACAACACTTTACGTCACTCCCGCTGCATGCTGGGTAGTGTAGTCGTTATATTCCCTAACTCATAAAGAAATAATATTAACTCAATAGATGATAAACGGGTTGTACTTGTATAGCGCTTTTCTACCTTCAAGGTACTCAAAGCGCTTTGACACTACTTCCACATTTACCCATTCACACACACATTCACACACTGATGGAGGGAGCTGCCATGCAAGGCGCCAACCAGCACCCATCAGGAGCAAGGGTGAAGTGTCTTGCTCAGGACACAACGGACGTGACGAGGTTGGTTCTAGGTGGGATTTGAACCAGTGACCCTGGGGTTGCGCACGGCCACTCTCCCACTGCGCCACGCCGTCCCTAAAGTGTATTACAATAAAGTGTATTACTTTTTTTAGCTTTAACTTTTCATATTTTAGCATTGTAACCACATTTGCAAACAACTTTTCTCTTCATAGAATTGTCTTTCAATAAAGAAATAAAGTGCAAAAATGTCAAAGCATCATAACAAACAGTTATGTCGAATAGTAGCAGAAGTGCACTTTTTGGAGAGCTGTATTATTTTCTGTTTTGTGCCCAAGGGACTGATTTTATTTAACACTATATTATTATTTCTACACCTATAGTGATCACCTTGGACGTATCCTTGCTCATCCATGCGGACTGGACACTGGCCGAGAGTGGAGTCGGCTGTCTTGGTTGCTTTGTTGGGTCTGCTCCTGTCTCTGGCCATGCTCCCTCCACGACTGCGTGGAACACCGAGAGGCCACCACAGTGGATATGTTTCTTTTACTTTTTATTAATAGCTGTATGTAGAAGTGTCTGGTTGTATCTGCTGCTTTAATGTCTTCAATGTCCTCTGCGTTCTTTGATGTTTCCCTCTTACACACATGGAAGAGGGATGTGTGCTATGGCTATGAGTTGTTTTTTTCCCTTGGCCTCAGTCTGCACCCCCTCTCCAGGGCCCAGGCTAAGACCGATTTTTTTATTTATTTTATTTTAATCTTGGATTTTTTTCTCCCATTCCCCCCGCTGTTTACCTGTATCTCATCTTTTTTGTAAGACCCGTCAGCGATCCTGTTCTGTCTCCCTGTAATGTTTGTCTGATCTTGAATGGGATTGTGCTGAAAATTTAAATTTTCCTGAAGGAACTCTCCTGACGGAATAAATAAAGTACTATCTAATCTAATCACAGAGACAGGTTGTTTTTGTGTTACTGTATATATTTGTTTTTCTGAAAAATCCCACTTAATACACTTTGGGTAACAACAATCAATATTTATTTATTTTTTTTATTTTTTTTTAGGGGGGTAACAGTCAATATTTATCAGATATTATTTTTTTCTTATATAATAAAAGTGAGCTTTTGTTAAACCAAATATTGTTGGGGTTTTTTTTCCATGTACAACAGGGGTGTCAAACTCAAATACAGAGTGGGCCAAAATTTTAAACCGAACAAAGCCGCGGGCCAAGGGGGGGGGTGTATTTTGTAGCGTCCCGGAAAGAGTTAGCGCTGCAAGGGGTTCTGGGTATTTGTCACGGTGCGGGTGTTCTCCCGAAATGTGTTTGTCATTATTATTTGGTGTGGGTTCACAGTGTGGCGCATATTTTTAACAGTGTTGGCATTGGTAATACGGCCACCCTCAGTGTGACCTGTATGGCTGTTGATTAAGTATGCTTTGCATTCACTTGTGTGTGTGCGCTAAAGCCGCATATATTATGTGACTGGGCTGACACGCTGTTTGTATGGAGGACCAGGGACGGCGTGGCGCAGTGGGGAGAGTGGCCGTGCGCAACCCGAGGGTCCCTGGTTCAAATCCCACCTAGTACCAACCTCGTCACGTCCGTTGTGTCCTGAGCAAGACACTTCACCCTTGCTCCTGATGGGTGCTGGTTGGCGCCTTGCATGGCAGCTCCCTCCATCAGTTGTTAGTTATTTTTATATCTTTTTGTCCAAATAGTTCAAGAAAGACTACTACAAATGAGCAATATT
This sequence comes from Nerophis ophidion, assembly GCF_033978795.1. Classification (NCBI taxonomy): domain Eukaryota; kingdom Metazoa; phylum Chordata; class Actinopteri; order Syngnathiformes; family Syngnathidae; genus Nerophis; species Nerophis ophidion. Next base: position 8,635,523 of record NC_084634.1, on the reverse strand, counting down.
TTGCACTGTTATGCAATTTAATAAATCAGAAACTGATGACATCGTGCTGTATTTTACTTCTTTATCTGTTTTTTTTCAACCCCAAAATGCTTTGCTCTAATTAGGGGGTACTTGAATTAAAAAAATGCACACGGGGGATACAGCACTGAAAAAAAGATTGAGAATCGCTGCTTTAGGTGACCTGTTTTTTGGTCCTCAAACCGCCAGAGGGTCCCTAAAGGTGACTGTGTAAACAGAGCGATTTCCCCATTAAGTCAGCATTGCCAAAACACACACACACACACACACACACACACACACACACACACACACACACACACACACATTAGTACACAGACAGGTGAATTGGATTACAGACACACAGATGGAGATACAAGTTTGCAAATCATTTTGCGAGAAAAATACTTCCATACTTGGCTCTGAACGAATGAATGCAAGGTGGGACTTAACACTTTGGCGAAGATCCTGTTCTGTTCTGTCTATAAAAAGGTATGATTGGGCGAGTTTATAGGTGCGCCGCAGAAGAAGACGACTAAGGATGGAGTTGGCGCCACCTGTTGACATCCTACCTCCGCTGCAGATTGGTACGCAATTAATGTGAAAAGCCTGTTTCTCGCATTTAATCCGTAATCAGGGGCGGTATAGCTCGGTTGGAAGAGTGGCCGTGCCAGCAATTTGAGGGTTCGCCGCTTCCGCCGTCCAAGTCACTGCCGTTGTGTCCTTGGGCAAGACACTTTAGCCACCTGCTCCCAGTGCCACCCACACTGGTTTAAATGTAACTTAGATATTGGGTTTCACTATGTAAAACGATTTGAGTCACTAGTGAAAAAGCGCTATATAAATATAATTCGCTTCACTTTAAATAAAAGCGATCATGAAAGACTAAGTATACGTGCAGGGCGCCACTATGAGGACCCGCGTGGAGACACTCTTGTGGAACCTCAAATAAGCAAAACCCGACGTACATTGGAAAATAGAGCAAGATTGTAGAGAGAAAATACAAACCCCGTTTCCATATGAGTTGGGAAATTGTGTTAGATGTAAATATAAACGGAATACAATGATTTGCAAATCCTTTTCAACCCATATTCAATTAATTATGCCACAAAGACAACATATTTGATGTTCAAACTCAAACTTTTTTATTTTTTTTGCAAATAATAATTAACTTCGAATTTCATGGCTGCAACACGTGCCAAAGTAGTTGGGAAAGGGCATGTTCACCACTGTGTTACATCACCTTTTCTTTCAACAACACTCAATAAACGTTTGGGAACTGAGGAAACTAATTGTTGGAGCTTTGAAAGTGGAATTCTCTACCGTTCTTGCTTGATGTACAGCTTAAGTTGTTCAACAGGCATGTCTTGTTGTCGTATTTTACGCTTCATAATGCGCCACACATTTTCGATGGGAGACATGCCTGGACTGCAGGCGGACCAGGAAAGTACCCGCACTCTTTTACTACGAAGCCACGCTGTTGTAACACGTGGCTTGGCATTGTTTTGCTGAAATAAGCAGGGGCGTCCATGATAACGTTGCTTGGATGACAACATATGTTGCTCCAAAACCTGTATGGACCATTCAGCATTAATGGTGTCTTCACAGATGTGTAAGTTACCCATGCCTTGGGCACTAATGCACCCCCATACCATCACAGATGCTGGCTTTTGAACTTTGCGCCTATAACAAATCCGATGCTTAGTTTCCTCTTTGTTCCGGAGGACACCAGGTCTACAGTTTCCAAATATAATTTGAAATGTGGACTCGTCAGACCACAGAGCACTTTTCCACTTTGCATCAGTCCATCTTGGATGAGCTCGGGCCCAGAGAAGCCGGCAGCGTTCCTGGGTGTTGTTAATAAAAGGCTTTTGCTTAGCATAGTAGAGTTTTAACTTGCACTTACAGATGTAGAGATCAACTGTAGTTACCGACAGTGGTTTTATGAAGTGTTCCTGAGCCCATGTGGTGATATCCTTTACACACAGATGTCGGTTTTTTGATGCAGTACCGCCTGAGGGATCAAAGGTCCGTAATATCATCGCTTACGTGCAGTGATTTCTCCAGATTCTCTGAACCTTTTGATGATTTTACGGACTGTAGATGGTAAAATCCCTAAATTCCTTGCAATAGCTCGTTGAGAATTGTTGTTCTAAAACTGTTCGACAATTTGCTTACAAATTAGTGACCCTCGCCCCATCCTTGTCCGTGAATTACTTAGCATTTCACGGAAGCTGCTTTTATACCCAATCATGGCACCCACCTGTTCCCAATTAGCCTGCACACCTGTGGGAAGTTCCAAATAAGTGTGAGATGAGCATTCCTCAACTTTATCAGTATTTATTGCCACCTTTCCCAACTTCTTTTGTCACGTGTTGCTGGCATCAAATTCTAAAAATGTTTATCAGTTTTAACATCAAATATGTAGCATTTGTAGCATATTTACCTGAATATGGGTTGAAAATGATTTGCAAATCATTGTATTCCGTTTATATTTACATCTAACACAATTTCCCAACTCATATGGAAACAGGGTTTGTAGAAAATGTTGATAATGATAAATAATATCAATTGACAATATTTCCCCCCCCAAGCTGATGGATACAAATAACTTTTTGCTTAAGGTTTTACTACTTACGTATACTCCATCCTATCTTGCCGATTGTATTGTACCATATGTCCAGGCAAGAAATCTTCGTTCAAAGGACTCCGGCTTATTAGTGATTCCTAAATCCCAAAAAAAGTCTGCGGGCTATAGAGCGTTTTCCGTTCGAGCTCCAGTACTCTGGACTACCCTCCCGGTAACAGTTAGAGATGCTACCTCAGTGGAAGCATTTAAGTCCCATCTTAAAACTCATTTGTATACTCTAGCCCAGGGGTCACCAAGGCGGTGCCCGCGGGCACCAGGTCGCCCGTAAGGACCAGATGAGTCGCCCGCTGGCCTGTTCTAAAAATAGCTCAAATAGCAGCACTTAAAGTTGAAAGTTTAAGTACCAATGATTGTCTCACACACACTACGTTTGGCGTAATTTGTCCTCTGCATTTGACCCTTCCCCTTGTTCATGTCCAGTGAGCTGCCTCTCTACTTTTTATTTTTATTTTATTCAATTACTAGCGAGCTGTTCTCGCTTTGCTCGACATTTTTAATTCTAAGAGAGACAAAACTCAAATAGAATTTGAAAATCAAAGAAAATATTTTAAAGACTTGGTCTTCACTTGTGTACTGGAGAGGAGGCTACGCCGGATAGTCGAACCTCGGATTCAGGAGGAACAGTGTGGTTTTCGTCCTGGTCGTGGAACTGTGGACCAGCTCTATACTCTCGGCAGGGTTCTTGAGGGTGCATGGGAGTTTGCCCAACCAGTTTACATGTGCTTTGTGGACTTGGAGAAGGCATTCGACCGTGTCCCTCGGGAAGTCCTGTGGGGAGTGCTCAGAGAGTATGGGGTATCGGACTGTCTTATTGTGGCGGTCCGCTCCCTGTACGATCAGTGCCAGAGCTTGGTCCGCATTGCCGGCAGTAAGTCGGACACGTTTCCACACCGATTCTGTTCATAACTTTTATGGACAGAATTTCTAGGCGCAGTCAAGGCGTTGAGGGGTTCCGGTTTGGTAGCCGCAGGATTAGGTCTTTGCTTTTTGCAGATGATGTGTTCCTGATGGCTTCATCTGACCGGGATCTTCAGTTCTCGCTGGATCGGTTCGCAGCCGAGTGTGAAGCGACCGGAATGAGAATCAGCACCTCCAAGTCCGAGTCCATGGTTCTCGGCCGGAAAAGGGTGGAATGCCATCTCCGGGTTGGGGAGGAGACCCTGCCCCAAGTGGAGGAGTTCAAGTACCTAGGAGTCTTGTTCACGAGTGAGGGAAGAGTGGATCATGAGATCGACAGGCGGATCGGTGCGGCGTCTTCAGTAATGCGGACGTTGTACCGATCCGTTGTGGTGAAGAAGGAGCTGAGCCGGAAGGCAAAGCTCTCAATTTACCGGTCGATCTACGTCCCCATCCTCACCTATGGTCATGAGCTTTGGGTCATGACCGAAAGGACAAGATCACGGGTACAAGCGGCCGAAATGAGTTTCCTCTCCCTTAGAGATAGGGTGAGAAGCTCTGTCATCCGGGAGGAACTCAAAGTAAAGCCGCTGCTCCTTCACATCGAGAGGAGCCAGATGAGGTGGTTCGGGCATCTGGTCAGGATGCCACCCGAACGCCTCCCTAGGGAGGTGTTTAGGGCACGTCCAACCGGTAGGAGGCCACGGGGAAGACCCAGGACACGTTGGGAAGACTATGTCTCCCGGCTGGCCTGGGAACGCCTCGGGATCCCCCGGGAAGAGCTGGACGAAGTGGCTGGGGAGAGGGAAGTCTGGGTTTCCCTGCTTAGGCTGTTGCCCCCGCGACCCGACCTCGGATAAGCGGAAGATGATGGATGGATGGATGGATGGTCTTCACTTGTTTAAATAAAATCATTTATTTTTTTTACTTTGCTTCTTATAACTTTCAGAAAGACGATTTTAGAGAAAACATACAACCTTAAAAATGATTTTAGGATTTTTAAACACGTATACTTCTTTACCTTTAAATGGCCTACTGAAATGAGATTTTCTTATTTAACCTTCGTCTTGTGTTTTAGTTTTTAAATGCATAAAAACACCACATACATTTATTTTTTTGCATCAAAGCTTTTTGACTTTGTCAGGAACCTCTTTGTCAACAAAATAGAACATTTTAATTGTTTTCATCCATCCATCCATTTTCTACCGCTTATTCCCTTTCAGGGTCGCGGAGGCATAAAATGCTCTGGTAGAAATTATGCCCTTGGTGTTGTTAGGGTCGGTTTCGAACCAGTTATAAAAATAAGATGATAAAGCAATGATAAGAGCCAAAACTGAACACACTGACAGCCGGCTCCTTTCCCAATCATGTGAGCTTTAGTGGATTCTCATTTTACCTTGTTATCCTGTACAAAAATAAACAAAAGACGGACACTAAAAGTGTCACTTTTTGCCACTCTGATTTTGTTTTTTATTAGATTTGGGACTAGTAATCTATTTCTCTTGGTTTCATTTGCTTGATTGGTTGTTGTTTGTTTGATGTTGGATTTCTGTTGCTGAAAAAAATACTTTTTAGCCTTTTTCTTGAAGTAAATATATATGGGTCGAAATTGACCCGTAACACCATAGATGTTACTATAGTTAAAATTATTCAAATTAAAAAATAAATAAAACACATGTATTTAAGATATGTGTTCTAATACCCCTTAGTAATAGTTAGGTAACACAACAACCTTTTTTTTATGTATATGATTCTTTTGAGGTTCGTTTTACCATTTTTAAAAATTGAAATCGAGGGGTATACTGACAAAAAAAGGCCCAATGGCCCAAACCAAAAATATTAAAACCAATATTTTCAAGGATAAGGAAGCCTAACAAGGTAACCAAGAGATGAGAAACAAATTGGATGGTAGATAATTGTTTTTAGTGTATTTTACAGCTGATTTAAGACATGCGTCAAAACCGACCCGTTAACATAAGAGATGGTAACAGAAAGCTAACACAAGAGGAAGGTTAAATGGGGATAGCAGGTCCATTCTTATGTGTCATACTTGATCATTTCACGATATTGCCATATTTTTGCTGAAAGGATTTAGTAGAGAACATCCACGATAAAGTTTGCAACTTTCGGTGCTAAGAGAAAAGCCCTGCCTCACAGACGATGACGTCGCAAGTGTGGGGGCTCCTCAAATATTCACATTGTTTATAATGGGAGCTTCCATCAAAAAGGGCTATTCGGACCGAGAAAACGACAATTTCCCCATTAATTTGAGCGAGGATGAAAGATTTGTGTTTGAGGATATTGATAGCGACGGACTAGAAAAAAAAAAAGTTTAAGAAAAAAAACGCCATTGTAATTGGGACGGATTCCGATGTTTTTACAAACATTTAGTAGGATAATTCTGGGAAATCCCTTATCTTTCTATTGTGTTGCTAGTGTTTTAGTGAGTTTAATAGTACCTGATAGTCGGAGGTGTGTCTCCACGGGTGTTTTGACGCCAGTGTCTCAGGGGAGTCGACGGCAGCTTTATGGACGGCACAAGCTCAGGTTTCCTCCGGTAAGAACTGACTTTTTACCACAATTTTCTCAGCGAAACCTGCTGGTTGACATTCCGTCGTGTTTCATGTTGGCTTGACCGCGCTGTGATCCATAGTAAAGTTTCACCTCCGTGAATTTTAAACAAGGAATCACCGTGTGTTTGTGTGGCTAAAGGCTAAAAGCTTCCCAACTCCATCTTTCTACTTTGACTTTCTCCAATATTAATTGAACAAATTGCAAAAGATTCAGCAACACAGATGTCCAAAATACTGTGTTATTATGCGGTTAAAGCAGACAACTTTTAGCTGTGTGTGTGTGCAGCGCTCATACTTCCTGAAAACCTGTAACGTCTTGCGTACACGTCATCATTACACGACGTTTTCAAGACGAAACTCCCGGGAAATTTAAAATTGCAATTTAGTAAACTAAAAAGGCCGTATTGGCATGTGTTGCAATGTTAATATTTCATCATTGATATATAAACTATCAGACTGCGTGGTGGGTAGTAGTGGCTTTCAGTAGGCTTTCAAGACCCAGGATGGACCGCTCGTCGGGACCCAGGATGGACCGCTCGCCTGTCGGTTGGGGACATCTCTACACTGCTGATCCGCTTGAGATGGTTTCCTGTGGACGGGACTCTCGCTGCTGTCTTGGATCCGCTTGAACTGAACTCTCGCGGCTGTGTTGGAGCCACTATGGATTGAACTTTCACAGTATCATGTTAGACCCGCTCGACATCCATTGCTTTCGGTCCCCTAGAGAGGGGGGGTTGCCCACATCTGAGGTCCTCTCCAAGGTTTCTCATAGTCAGCATTGTCACTGGCGTCCCACTGGATGTGAATTCTCTCTGCCCACTGGGTGTGAGTTTTCCTTGCCCTTTTGTGGGTTCTTCCGAGGATGTTGTAGTCGTAATGATTTGTGCAGCCCTTTGAGACATTTGTGATTTGGGGCTGTATAAATAAACATTGATTGATTGATTGATTGATTCAAATTCCTTCCTCTTATTTCCCGACAATCTAAATCAATGTTCAAGTAAATGTATTTTTTTATTGTAAAGAATAATAAATACAATTTAATTCAATTCTTCATTTTAGCTTCTGTTTTTTTGACAAAGAATATTTGTGAAATATTTCTTCACACTTATGATTAAAATTCCCCAAAAATGATTTGTCTTTGTTAAGAAATACAGCCTGCGATGAGGTTGCGACTTGTCCAGGGTGTACAACGCCTTCCGCCCCATTGTAGCTGAGATAGACACCAGCGCCCCTTGTGACCCCAAAGTGAATAAGCGGTAGAAAAATGGATGGATTGATGGAAATACAGCTTGGTCCCATTTGTTATATATTCTAACAAAGTGCAGATTGGATTTTAACCTATTTAAAACATGTCATCAAAATTCTAAAATTAATCTTAATCAGGAAAAATTACTAATGATGTTCCATAAATTGTTTTTATTTTTCTCTTCTTTTTTTCGGTTGAATTTTGAATTTTAAAGAGTCGAAATATATTTATAAAAATATTCGTCTGTTTCTATATATATTTATTGTGAGAAATCATTAAGATGATCAGTGTTTCCACAAGGATAAATATAATTAATTATTAATAATAACATAGAGTCAAAGTTAAATTGGCTATTTTTGGCAATTTATTTAAGTGTGTATCAAACTAGAAGCCCTTCGCATTAATCAGTACCCAAGAAGTAGCTCTTGGTTTCAAAAAGGTTGGTGGCCCCTGCTCTAGCCTTTAAAAAGACCCCCCTTTTAGACCAGTTGATCTGCCGTTTTTTTCTGCTCTGCCCCCCTCTCCTTAGTGGAGGGGGCGGGCACAGGTTCGGTGGCCAAAGTCGGGACCCGGGGTGGACCGCTCGTCTGTACATCGGTTGGGGACGTCTCCGCGCTGCTGACCTCGGGATGGTCTCCTGCTGGCCCCACTGTGGACTGGACTCTCACTATTATGTTAGATCCACTATGGACTGGACTCTCACAATATTATGTTAGATCCACTATGGACTGGACTCTCACAATATTATGCTGGATCCACTCGACTTCCATTGCCTAGGGAGGGGATCCCCACAGCTGCGGTCCTCTCCAAGGTTTCTAATTTCCCCATTGGGTTGAGTTTTTCCTTGCCCTGATGTGGGATCTGAACCGCGGGCCTTTGAGACACTTGTGATTTAGGGCTAAATAAACATTGATTGATGGATATGTGATATTTCCTTTAATTTTGATTACCGAATTTTCGGGACGCATTATAATTTTTTAAATCTTTTTTCATATATTAGGCGCACCAGATTATAGGGCGCATTAAAGGAGTCATATTATCATCATTTTTTTCTACATGTGAAGTTGTGGTCCACATAACATGTAACGGTGGTTCTTTGGTCAAAACGTTGCATGGATGATGTTTTACGGATCATCTTCAAGCTGCTTTTTGACAGTCGCTTCCAGATTCGCCGATTGTGGGCTCAGTGTCTTCTCCCCATCATCTTCGTTGTAGCGGTGTAGCGTGCAAGGACGGGAGTGGAAGAAGTGTCAAAAGATAGAGCTAACTGTTTTAATGACATTCAGACTTTACTTCAATTAATAACAGAGCAGAATCACAACAACACCATAAATGTGTCCCGTGAATAAACGTCCGACCGGAACTCTCTAATAACTAAAGTTCCTTGGGTGAATAATGTAAACGCACTACACCGGTGTGTTTTAGTGCTTTCATGGTGAGTTTACTGACAGATATAAGTAAGAACTTTACACTACTTTGTATTAGAAATGACAACATTGATGAATGTCCCTTAACAAGAAGATAGAGAAAAAGAAGAAGCTTATCGACTACGGCTTCGGTACGGACTACAACGGCGGACACGTGCAATTTTTCAGTATTTATACAGATCCCAAATACACATCAGCAGGTACCAAAAGGTAAAAAAAAGTTGCTTTTGCATAATATTGCGAACCAAAACGCCAGAAAATGTGTCGTACCTTATACACACACCATAAAAATATGTTTAATTGGCCGACCATCCTTCAAGCGGTGCGGCTTCATAGCTTACCAAAAGTCATACTAAAATATTTTTGATAGATTTTTGAGCGCCGTGTGTATAATGTTCTATATCAGTGGTCCCCAACCTTTTTGTAGCTGCGCTTGATAATTTGTCCCGCGGCCCCAAATTTTTGGGGGGGGTCATGAAACAGGGAGGTTTTTTGGGGTTGGTGCACTAATTGTAAGTGTATTTTTTAAAAAAAATAAATAATAAAAAAAAAAATTAAATAAAAAAATCTATAATAAATTATTCAGCTGCCCGGTACCAATCAAGCCGCGGTCCGGTGGTTGTGGACAACTGTTCTATATTTTCAATGGAACATATAAAAAGTTGGTGGTGGACGGCGTGGCGCAGTGGAAGAGTGGCCGTGCACAACCCGAGGGTCCCTGGTTCAAATCCCACCTGGTACCAACCTCGTCACGTCCGTTGTGTCCTGAGCAAGACACTTCACCCTTGCTCCTGATGGGTGCTGGTTAGTGCCTTGCATGGCAGCTCCCTCCATCAGTGTGTGAATGTGTGTGTGAATGGGTAAATGTGGAAGTAGTGTCAAAGCGCTTTGAGTACCTTGAAGGTAGAAAAGCGCTATACAAGTACAACCCATTTATCATTTATCATTTACTTGACACCCATCATAGTGCAACCTACACGTATCTTTTATGTTTGACTGCCATCTACTGGCTTCTACTAGCTTCGATGTCGGTATGCTCAAACACAAATATTCCTTACATCAGGTGCACCGGGTTACAAGGCGCACTGTCGAGTTTTGAGAGAAAAAAAAAAAGATTTTAAGTGTGCCTTATAGTCCGGAAAATACAGTAAAGGGTTTTTGCACACCTTTCTTTGCGGTAGCGTCTTTAGTAGCGAAAGTCTCCATAGGATTTCAAAGCATGGTCGCAGCTATGCTTGGGTTTCAGGTGGCTGATGTGTTGAAGCGCTGTTTTTCTACCCCCTCCTCGCATTCCGGAGTGTTTGCAGAACATTTGGTGCAAGTAACATGAAAATGTCTTCCTCTAAAACAGTGAAGAAGTCCCACACCACGGACATCTGTTTATAGGGGACGTTTACGACAGGAAAGTAGTGTCTGATTTGCTCACCCTAACCTACCTACATAGCACAATAGTGAATTTGTGAATTATATGTATATAGCGCTTTTCTCTAGTGACTCAAAGCGCTTTACATAGTGAAACCCAATATCTAAGTTCCATTTAAACCAGTGTGGGTGGCACTGGGAGCAGGTGGGTAAAGTGTCTTGCCCAAGGACACAACGGCAGTGACTAGGATGGCGGAAGCGGGAATCGAACCTGCGACCCTCAAGTTGCTGGCACGGCCACGCTACCAACCGAGCTATACCGCCCCACAATAGGATATTTTTTTTTTCCAATGGTTATGGCAGCATATTTATCTGTGTGACATTATAATTCCTCATATTGGCTCAGTAATTGTGTCCGATAATAATCGTGCACCCTTAAATATGAGCATACATTTTCAGGAGTGTGCAAAAACGAGCTATAGAAATGTAAGATATGTTCCTACTTCCTGAATCAAAGGTGAGTGTGTGTTCCAATCATGGCAGACTTGGAAACAGACAACGAAGACAACTATTTTTGAACAAATGAGGATTCACAACCTTATCTTTTCGAAGCTGAATATACAGAGGATGAACTGCTGCTTATAGAAGTGAGCGCAAAGCAGAGGCTGAAACGTTGGAGCGGACAGAAGCTGAGAGAGTGTGACTTGATCACGCTGCAAATCTGGGACTTTTGAGCAAAGCCATGACGAATTATTGGATTGTTTAACCAAGTCAACTGAGAAGATTGTGCGGACAACGGTCCATTGAGTAAGTCGCTATAGTCTATAGCCCAGCTGCCCCAAATAATAACATAAATACATTTAATACAGTCAACTGAGGCAACAAGAGAAGTATCCTTCACTTCTGTTTTGTAAAGTAAATCTGAACAGCCGATATGTGCATCTACATCTACTACCATATATGATTTGCCTGAGAAGCTGGACAGAACAAAAAATATATATATATATATATATATATATATATACATACAGTGGGGCAAAAAAGTATTTAGTCAGCCACCGATTGTGCAAGTTCTCCCACTTAAAATGATGACAGAGGTCTGTAATTTTAATAATAGGTACACTTCAACTGTGAGAGACAGAATGTGAAAAAAAAAATCCAGGAATTCACATTGTAGGAATTTTAAAGAATGTATTTGTAAATTATGGTGGAAAATAAGTATTTGGTCAACCATTCAAAGTTCTCACTGATAGAAGAAGGTTTTGGCTCAAGATCTCACGATACATGGCCCCATTCATTCTTTCCTTAACACGGATCAATCGTCCTGTCCCCTTAGCAGAAAAACAGCCCCAAATCATGATGTTTCCACCCCCATGCTTCACAGTAGGTGTGGTGTTCTTGGAATGCAACTCAGTACGACCAGTTGAGTTTATACCAAAATGGATACATGGATGATACAGCAGAGGATTGGGAGAATGTCATGTGGTCAGATGAAACCAAATTAGAACTTTTTGGTATAAACTCAACTCGTCGTGTTTGGAGGAAGAAGAATACTGAGTTGCATCCCAAGAACACCATACCTACTGTGAAGCATGGGGGTGGAAACATCATGCTTTGGGGCTGTTTTTCTGCTAAGGGGACAGGACGATTGATCCGTGTTAAGGAAAGAATGAATGGGGCCATGTATCGTGAGATTTTGAGCCAAAACCTCCTTCCATCAGTGAGAGCAACCGGGACACACACGTCGGCCCGGTGCTCCGGCGTGCTTTGACGCACTAAAACAATATGACATGTTCTAAATAACATTTTTAAAAGATTGGCTTATCTTTCTAAAACATAACGACGCCATCACGGCAGCTCATCGGCGTTTTGCTAAAGGGGTTAGCTTGGATGCTAATTACCGTCGACGTCAACAACATTGCAACTTAAGAATTAAAACAATGTTTAACTTACGCTTCGTTAGTTTTTATCATAACAGGTTTTAAAGACGAATTTTATCATGTTATATAGTGAAAAGCGGCGTTGTTGTTAGCGCTTTTACGGCGTCACGTTAGCCTAGCCTGGCTAACGCTAGTTTCGGAAAGCTAAAGTTTTTAAATTAATGTTTAAAGCTCGTTTAAGGGAAGTGTGTTAAATCTTAGTTCCGTTCATAATTTAAAAAAAAGGGTGATTTAAAGGTGTCATCGTCGCGCTAGGTTAGCAGTTAGCTTTGTGTGCTTGTTTTACAGAGGGACGTTATAGCTTGGTTAGTAGAAACTGAGGGTTCCAGGTTCGATCCCCGCTTCTGCCGTCCTACTCACTACTGTTGTGTCCTTGGGCAAAACACTTTACCCACCTGCTCCCAGTGCCACCCACACTGGTTTAATGTAGAAATTAGATATTGGGTTATACTATGTAAAGCGCTTTGAGTCACTAGAGAAAAAGCGCTATATAAATATATATATAAACGGCAAATATAAACGGCAGAGCTTTGAATGGTTGACCAAATACCTATTTTCCACCATAATTTACAAATAAATTCTTTAAAATTCCTACAGTTGACGTTCTGTCTCTCACAGTTGAAGTGTACCTATGATGAACATTACAGAACTCTGACATCGTTTTAAGTGGGAGAACTTGCACAATCGGTGGCTGACTAAATACTTTTTTGCCCCACTGTATATACACAGGTTACAGAACATACATTGAGTATGGGTGGCAGTTTTGGAATGCATTTTTTAAAGGGATTTAGAGGTATAACTGATTGCTACCATTAACTGCATTGCTTTGCCACCAAGAACAAGCCGATATTTATGATAGAAAGTGGAAAAAAGACAACTTTTGTCTTCTCGTCTCTCATAATGATTGTGAACAATAGGCAAAAACCCCCCCCAATAAAGTGCAGTTCCTCTTTAACGCCTGAAAAGCAAACAGGGTTTGTCATGAAAGCTGAAAAGACCAAGCAGAGAAGAAGCGACACCAAGAAGCTGAAAAAGTTGAGGTGAAGTTTTATTAGAAGTTAAGAAATATGCACAAAGAGGAGAGCACAGGCAGAATATTAGTAGAAGAAGAACATGTAAGTACACAGTCATGTGCAGTAAGAACATGGACATGCACTAACTACTGCGGCCGGACTCCACTCTGACCTTTCGCCTCTCCGTGAGACACGCCCAGCACTACCTTCACACATCACGCCCACTTGCTAGATCTTTGAAATATTTACACCGCCTGGATTCAGAAGCAGCCCAAATGAGAGAATACGGAGTGTTTTTGTTGGTCACCTGACTATGACATCATCAGCTTGGTGGAGTTGTCCAAGTGGACCTATTGTGTGGGAACTACGTGAATGCACCCAGGCGGTCATTTTCAGCATTATTGGATTATATTATCATATATTACTATAACACAAAGCCAAGATGTGGATGTTTGCTTCGCGTGCATGCATTAAATGTACAAAATGTGTCTTCCTTTGAAGAGGAAAAAGGAGAAGAGCGGCAAGAATAAAGTCCCGGCGACATTCACGCACTCAAGACGCTTCCAGTTCCCAGCGTGCGGAGGCTCGACGGCTCCGAACGGAGGTGAAAGAGGACGGAGGATTTGGGGCGCAGGAAGGGGGTCAGCGGTGAGGAAAACTGCGTTTTGAGGAGAGGGCGTCCATCACAGAAGACGAGCTTTTAGAAGCGTTACAAGGCGTCCGGAGTTAGGCCTGCGGGTGCGGGCACACGAGAGGAGAGGAAGGGCAGGAGGAGACGGTGAAGAGGAAGAGGTGACGAAGAGACAGCAGAAGAGGTTATTTGAGCAGGTGAATAAAATGCGTGGTGTAACTCTCGCTCGTGCCACCGGGGGGCGCGGGTGAGGGGCTGGAAATGTACTGTGCCTGCAGCATACAAACCCCGTTTCCATATGAGTTGGGAAATTGTGTTGGATGTAAATATAAACGGAATACAATGATTTGCAAATCCTTTTCAACTCATATTCAATTGAATGCACTACAAAGACAAGATATTTTAATGTTCAAACTCATAAACTTTTTTTTTTTTGTGCAAATAATTAACTTAGAACTTCATGGCTGTAACAAAGGCCAACGTAGTTGGGAAAGGGCATGTTCACCACTGTGTTACATCACCTTTTCTTTTAACAGCACTCAATAAACGTTTGGGAACTGAGGAAACTAATTGTTGACGCTTTGAAAGGGGAATTATTTCCCATTCCTGTTTTATGTAGAGCTTTAGTCGTTCAACAGTCTGAGGTCTCCATTGTCGTATTTTACGCTTCATAATGCGGCACACATTTTCGATGGGAGACAGGTCTGAACTGCAGGCTGGCCAGGAAAGTACCCACACTCTTTTTTTACGAAGCCAAGCTGTTGTAACATGTGCTGAATGTGGCTAGGCATTGTCTTGCTGAAATAAGCAGGGGCGTTCATGAAAAAGACGCCGCTTAGATGGCAGAATATGTTGTTCCAAAACCTGTATGTACCTTTCAGCATTGGTGGTGCCTCCACAAATGTGTAAGTTACCCATGCCTTGGGCACTAATGCACCCCCATACCATCACAGATGCTGGCTGTTGAATTTTGCGTCGATAACAGTCTGGATGGTTCGCTTCCCCTTTAGTCCGGATGACACGATGTCGAATATTTCCAAAAACAATTTGAAATGTGGACTGATTGTGACCATTAACTTTGCATCAGTCCATCTTAGAGGATCTCGGGGCCAGAGAAGCCGGCGGCTTTTCTGGATGTTGTTGATAAATGGCTTTTGCTTTGCATAGTAGAGCTTAAACTTGCACTTTCAGTTGTAGCGACAAACTGTATTTAGTGACAGTGGTTTTCTGAAGTGTTCCTGAGCCCATGTGGTGATATCCTTTAGAGATTGATGTCGGTTTTTGATACAGTGCTGACTGAGGGATCGAAGGTCACGGTCATTCAATGTTGGTTTCCGGCCATGCCGCTTATGTGGAGTGATTTCTCCAGATTCTCTGAACCTTTAAATGATATTATGGACCGTAGATGTTGAAATCCCTAAATTTCTTGCAATTGCACTTTGAGAAACGTTGTTCTTAAACTGTTTGACTATTTGCTCACGCAGTTGTGGACAAAGGGGTGTACCTCGCCCCATCCTTTCTTGTGAGACTGGCCATTTTTTGGGAAGCTGTTTTTTATACCCAATCATGGCACCCACCTGTTCCCAATTAGCCTGCACACCTGTGGGATGTTCCAAATAAGTGTTTGATGAGCATTCCTCAACTATATCTGTATTTATTGCCACCTTTCCCAACTTCTTTGTCACGTGTTGCTGGCATCAAATTCTAAAGTTAATGATTATTTTGCAAAAAAAAAAAAATGTTTATCAGTTTGAACATCAAATATGTTGTCTTTGTAGCATATTCAACTGAATATGGGTTGAAAACGATTTGCAAATCATCGTATTCCGTTTATATTTACATCTAACGCAATTTCCCAACTTATATGCAGACGGGGATTGTACATTGTATGACACAAAAAAGGAGGCAGCAGCCAGATATCCAGACATGAGATGAGAAGTGAATAAATTAGAAAAGCATCGGAGCGGCGAGCCAACACGCACAGATCACAGGTGAAGAAGGAGTACAGTACAGAGCCCATGTTGACGTACTCATAAGCCGGAAGCACGGCCAGGCGACTTCTACACCTTTTCGTGCGCTTGGCGGCTGGGGCGTCACTTCCTGTCACGCGGCCTTTTGTCAACGGCGAGAGCGGCTGCGGCGTGTCGGTGCAATCGCAGCGGGAGATGCTGATTGGTTGTCGAGCGCTATGGCTACTGTTGCTAAGCGAGCGGTGCAGCAGGAGGGATTAAAAAAAAAAAAAAACGCAGAAGATTCTAGATGATACACTAGTGGCGGGGGGGAGGGGTGGATGATTCTTTTTTTTTTTTTTTAATGAACACAGTTAGTTTCAACACGTTTAGAGCCAAGAGTGAAAGTGAAAGTGAAAGTGAAAGCACTCAAAGAAGCTACAAGACTAGTCTATATGGGAGTGGTTTCTATGTATAGAAGTGAGATGGCAATACAGTGCATGATTATGAATATCTACTAAGTGCACATTTCCACCCAGCAGTACAAGTCTAGTGCGGTACCATGAATTGATTAACGTGGAACCCGACTTAAACAATTTGAAAAACGTATTCGGGTGTTACCATTTAGTGGTCAATTGTACGGAATATGTACTGTACTGTGCAATCTACTAATAAAAGTCTCAATCAATCAATCAAAGGCTGTCAATATCCGGCCGGCCAGATGAGTTTGCCAAGTATAAAAATGAGCTGGAAAGAAACTGCTGTTCTAAATGTGTCCACTGGATGTCGCAATAGCAATTCTTTGTATCCCCCGACCTGTGAGCATGTATGACTTCAAATGGGGGCTATTTGTAACTTTAAGATAGAGGCAACCCTTCCTGTTTGGACACTAGTAATTACGTCGCTTATTAGTGATGGTATACAAAATCTGGATTGTTTTTCATGCCTTGGTTGTCAAAGATGTTGTCGGTAATGTAACAGATAGATAGTACTTTATTTATTCCGTCAGGAAAATTACAATTTTCAGCACAATCCCATTCAAGATCAGACAAACATTACAGGGAGACAGAACAGGATCGCTGACGGGTCTGCCGGCTTCCAGCGCCCCTTACAAAAAAATGTCACATTTGAGCGTCTGTACATTTCCTGTTGTACTTATGACTGGGGACACATTTTCTGGGCGCGCATAAATATGCTGAAATAATCTGTATTCCCTTCTAACTTCATGTGTGATTATGGAAATGAATCCAAGTTCACAAATACGGTTGTAGAAGATGTCGGGCTGAGCGATATATTGCGGGTTTGTCTCTGTGCAATATAGAGAATGACTATATCGTGATATTCGAGTCTACGTTCTCACGCATTTGCTTTTAGCAGGCTTTTCCCACTCTTTGTTGTCTCTTCTTCTCACAGACAGCAAGCACACCTTCTTACATACGTCACATACGTATACGCCCTCGCGGAGCAGAGAGGTAGCGGCCTGGGTAACGTTAGCTGTGGTGCGAGTGGGTATCACGAGAGAAAGAAGGTGCGAATCTGGTAACAAATGAAGGAAGAATTGATTCCCAAGAGAAACAGCAGGGGGTCCAAGTGGGAATATGTCAAATTTGTTAAAAAATGTTCGACTGGCCGACAAATGACAGCTTTTACGGTCTACGCCAGACCTGGGCAAATTAAGGCCCGGGGGACAGCTAAGCTTTTCAATCTGACCCGCCGGACACTCCCAAATATTTTTTTTTTAGATCTTTAAGATGGAAAGTGTAGCTTCCATTCTGATGTGCGATCATGTTTTCTAATGACCGTAAGTCTTCAACTATATATTTCAATGGTTGGAATCTTCGCTTTTGGATGGTATACTAGTTACTATGGTAATCTAATTAGTTACTATGGTCATCTAATTTGTTACTATGGTAATCGATTACATTAATTACATAGTAACATTAAAAGCGTTACTAAAACGGCCTTCTTTCATCTCCGTAATATCGCTAAAATTCGCTCCATTTTGTCCACTAAAGACGCCGAGATCATTATCCATGCGTTTGTTACGTCTCGTCTCGATTACTGTAACGTATTATTTTCGGGTCTCCCCATGTCTAGCATTAAAAGATTACAGTTGGTACAAAATGCGGCTGCTAGACTTTTGACAAGAACAAGAAAGTTTGATCATATTACGCCTGTACTGGCTCACCTGCACTGGCTTCCTGTGCACTTAAGATGTGACTTTAAGGTTTTACTACTTACGTATAAAATACTACACGGTCTAGCTCCAGCCTATCTTGCCGATTGTATTGTACCGTATGTCCCGGCAAGAAATCTGCGTTCAAAAGACTCCGGCTTATTAGTGATTCCTAGGGCTCAAAAAAAGTCTGCAGGCTATAGAGCGTTTTCCGTTCGGGCTCCAGTACTCTGGAATGCCCTCCCGGTAACAGTTCGAGATGCTACCTCAGTAGAAGCATTTAAGTTTCATCTTAAAACTCATCTGTATACTCTAGCCTTTAAATAGACCTCCTTTTTAGACCAGTTGATCTGCCGCTTCTTTTCTTTCTCCTATGTCCCCCCCTCCCTTGTGGAGGGGGTCCGGTCCGATGACCATGGATGAAGTACTGACTGTCCAGAGTCGAGACCCAGGATGGACCGCTCGTCGGGACCCAGGATGGACCGCTCGCCTGTATCGGTTGGGGACATCTCTACGCTGCTGATCCGCTTGAGATGGTTTCCTGTGGACGGGACTCTCACTGCTGTCTTGGAGCCACTATGGATTGAACTTTCACAGTATCATGTTAGACCCGTTCGACATCCATTGCTTTCGGTCCCCTAGAGGGGGGGGTTGCCCACATCTGAGGTCCTCTCCAAGGTTTCTCATAGTCAGCATTGTCACTGGCGTCCCACTGAATGTGAATTCTCCCTGCCCACTGGGTGTGAGTTTTCCTTGCCCTTTTGTGGGTTCTTCCGAGGATGTTGTAGTCGTAATGATTTGTGCAGTCCTTTGAGACATTTGTGATTTGGGGCTATATAAATAAACATTGATTGATTGATTGATTGATGTTACAGCAGCTCAGACGAGGCACCAAGCAGTGTGGGTGGGGAGCGCTTCCACAAACGTAGAAGGAGATTTTCACAACAAAGTTTTAAAGCTTAGTGATATATCAGATTTTAGGTGGGTTTATTTTGTACTTTTCGCGTTCATATTTCACAGTTTGTTGCATTTTTGCCACGTTTCAGTCGATTGTAAATGATAATATGTCGATCGGAAGCGGATGTGACATTCATATGTTGTCCATATTCAGTGTTTTATCCTTCATAGAAAAAAATAACATTTCATTACGTTTTTTAAGGCGTTCTGTCTTAACGTTTTTAGCACTCATTATTGTGAGGTTTTGTATTAGTGTTGCGGCCCCCGGACACATTTTTTTCTGTAAATGTGGCCCCCCCCAAGTCAAAATAATTGCCCAGGCCTGGTCTAAGCCATGCCACGCAAGAGGGTCTTCAAGGGGAGATGTGAGCCCGAAAAATACGACAATATCACTCCAAAGTGTGTACCTGGAGAACAAACGTGTTCGGGGTGTCAAAATGTGCGCCAAGTACTAGAATGCATACATGTTGGCAGGTCTGGGATTAGTGTCTCGAGTACCCTCCCCAATGTTTGACAATGGCAACCAAAAATGAACCAACCTGTACTGCTGGGTGGAAAGTGGTGTTGAGTGAATCTAAGTAGATCTACTGCGGGCTTACAGTCAATCAGCATCACGAGTTGACCTATGACCTCACTGGTGAGCGTGTGCGCTAACGTGGCGAGGGCTGTGTACTGTACTTACCCCGTTCCACTCCACGCTCATACTCACTTCCTCGCCGCCGTCAGGCCCGCTCTCGTACTTGACCGTGTCCGAGGTCAAGCTCTCTCGGCTGCGCTGCTTCTCGCGGGCCTCTGGCTCGCTGAGGACGTCGGCCACGCGCTGCTTGTGCGCCGTGTCCAGGCCCTGAAAGGAGATCGTTTAGGCGGTGAGGCGTATGACGTGTCCCCGGCAATATTCCCCCTCATTTTTCACGTGTCTGAGCAAACGCAAAAAACTCCCCCGAGCACATGTGAGCAACATCAGACGTGCACAACGAGGCCAAACCTGTTCAAACCTGACTTAAGTTAATTTTTTTATTATATCAATCAAATGACAGCAGTCATTTTCATGAGGTTATTTTCTCACATAAGTGATTTGGCCCACTTACAATGGAACCAACAATAAAAAAAACTTGTTTTTCAAGAGCTATGTACTAGTATTGTATGTCTCGGGCAGGGGTATCCAAACTATTAATCTTAAATACCAGGCGGTCTCTGAATGCTAAATATTTGTTGCCAACTTGCGGAGCGGACAAAGTGGGTACATCTAATTCAATCAATCAATCAATCAATGTTTACTTATATAGCCCTAAATCACTAGTGTCTCAAAGGGCTGCACAAACCACTACGACATCCTCGGTAGGCCCACATAAGGGCAAAGAAAACTCACACCCAGTGGGACGTCGGTGACAATGATGACTATGAGAACCTTGGAGAGGAGGAAAGCAATGGATGTCGAGCGGGTCTAACATGATACTGTGAAAGTTCAATCCATAATGGATCCAACACAGTCGCGAGAGTCCAGTCCAAAGCGGATCCAACACAGCAGCGAGAGTCCCGTTCATAGCGGAGCCAGCAGGAAACCATCCCAAGCGGATGCGGATCAGCAGCGCAGAGATGTCCCCAGCCGATACACAGGCAAGCAGTACATGGCCACCGGATCGGACCGGACCCCCTCCACAAGGGAGAGTGGGACATAGAAGAAAAATAAAAGAAACGGCAGATAAACTGGTCTAAAAAGGGAGTCTATTTAAAGGCTAGAGTATACAAATGAGTTTTAAGGTGAGACTTAAATGCTTCTACTGAGGTGGCATCTCGAACTGTTACCGGGAGGGCATTCCAGAGTACTGGAGCCCGAACGGAAAACGCTCTATAGCCCGCAGACCTTTTTTGGGCTTTGGGAATCACTAATAAGCCGGAGTCCTTTGAACGCAGATTTCTTGCCGGGACATATGGTACAATACAATCAGCAAGATAGGATGGAGCTAGACCGTGTAGTATTTTATACGTAAGTAGTAAAACCTTAAAGTCACATCTTAAGTGCACAGGAAGCCAGTGCAGGTGAGCCAGTACAGGCGTAATGTGATCAAACGTTCTTGTTCTTGTCAAAAGTCTAGCAGCCGCATTTTGTACCAACTGTAATCTTTTAATGCTAGACATGGGGAGACCCGAAAATAATACGTTACAGTAATCGAGACGAGACGTAACAAACGCATGGATAATGATCTCGGCGTCTTTAGTGGACAGAATGGAGCGAATTTTAGCGATATTACGGAGATGAAAGAAGGCAGTTTTAGTAACGCTTTTAATGTGTGCCTCAAAGGAGAGAGTTGGGTCGAAGATAATACCCAGATTCTTTACCGTGTCGCCTTGTTTAATTGTTTGGTTGTCAAATGTTAGAGTTGTATTATTAAATAGAGTTCGGTGTCTAGCAGGACCGATAATCAGCATTTAATGACACTTGAAAGAAATATGGTATAATAGCACAGCATTCAATTATATGACACAATCCAAACAACCTTCCCTAGTCATGGGGCAAAAAAAAAAAAAAACTAAGACAAAGGTCAACACACATGGTCACACATAAGACAACCTGCTCAATGAACTTAGTGGATGTTATGCAGAAAGGTCCAAATACCATAAAAAAAAAAATCTAAATTACACCCACTAGAGTGCATGATGGAAAAAATGCAAAACAATCTTTCCACACTTAGTCTTTGGCCCATTTTAGCTGCTGGATATTTCTGATTGATTACAAAACTTTAAGGAGGTTGTCACAGAAGTAAACACGGTAGGAGTCAAACTTTTACATACTCATAATACCCATTTCTTATATGCCGTGGCTTGCTGGGGCAGCGGGTTGAGAGAGTGAGGGACGCAAACAGACTGGACAAGTTTGTAGGGAAGGCCATTTACGTGGTAGGAGTGGAGCTGGACTCTTTGGCGGTGGTGTCAGAGAGGAGAAGTCTAGCAAAACTCCTAGCCATTATGGACAACACCTCCCACCCACTACACTCGGACCTTGCGGAGATAATGAGCATGTTCAGTGGAAGGCTCAGACTCCCAAATTGCAACACGGAACGACATAGGATGTCCTTCATACCGACAGCCATCAGACTGTATAATGCATATGTTCCTTCTTGACTGCACTTAAATGTAGAATATATGTAGAATATACTTATATTTTTCATATAAGTATATGTACGCAAGAAACCTGATTGCCCTCTCAACGGAGGGTGCTTACAGACATCAGTCGTTTACCAAGCAAAAGTAATACGCAAGGACATTAACATATCCGACACGTACGTAGGATTAACCGAAGGAGCGTTCAAAACAAGATGGAATAATCACAACGCCACCTTTAGAAACCAGACTTTGCGGAATTCTACAGAACTCAGCAAACACATTTGGAACCTCAAAGACAATAATGTTGAATATTCAATAACATGGCAAATTCTTGCATCCAGCACACCTTACAACAGTGGTAATAAAAGATGCAACCTATGCTTAAAAGAGAAACTGTTTATTATATATCATCCAGATCTATCATCCCTCAACAAGCGCAGTGAAATCATTTCAACATGCCGCTACAGACGGAAACACCTCCTAGGTAACACATGAGCCAATCACCACGCCCCTACGCCTGCCTGTACCCACCCACTCTGTGCCCTATATAAACCATTGTATGTGAATGCTTCCATTAAAATCTCCTGATGATTGAGGGAACCCCTCATGAAACAGTTCTGTAGAGATGAAGTAGTCTTGTGATTTTTCCCACACCTACATATTGCGTTCTACCACGGTATCGAGCACTATTCTCTGGATAATCCAATCAAGACTTATTCATATATTATATATATATATGTCATATATTATTTATTATTATTATTGTTTATTGTGAGCGAACTGTGGTGCTGAATTTCCCCCAGGGATCAATAAAGTACTTTCTATTCTATTGTATTTATAATAATTATATATCCAGTATTTTAATAACATACCCATCATATTAATATAATTCGTACACACACACACACAAACACATTTACTTTTTTTTAGCCTACTGTTGCTCCCAAGTCAAAAAGTATGGACACCCCTGGTCAAGGGTGAGGGTCCTACTTTGAAAATATTGTGCACCCCTTTCAAAAATCCCATTTAGATCCCCTTAAAACATTCACATTTTGCACAATGAGATGTAATTATGGGATAAAGTGTACATTCCTGTAACAAACACATTTATTTTTTTTAGCCCAATGCGGCTCCCAAAGTCAAAAAGTTTGGACACCCCCGGTCAAGGGTGAGGGTCTTATTTTGAAAGTATTGTGCACCCCATTTTGCACGATGAGATGTAAGCATGGGATAAAGTGTACATAACTTTCTGTCTGTAGAATACATCTTTATTAGCATTTCTGTAACATTGTGGGATCTGAACCGAGGATGTCGTTGTGGCTTGTGCAGCCCTTTGAGACACTTGTGATTTAGGGCTATAAAATAAACATTGATTGATTGATCATACCATTCACAAATTTTAAGGTTAAAAGAGTGAAGGTGTAGTTTTTTTATTGTCATTACATGCCTATAACTTCCCTTTGATACTAGTTAAATCTTTGGTTTGATTGTGTGCTTTTGTCGCAACTTCATTCCTTGATTTGTTTTCGCACACAACCCTGCAGCAACAGGAGAGTGTATGCTAACGCAACATTTTGAGAAAAAACCTAACTGCGAGTTTGCTCTCCAGAATTGCGATTGTGATTCGATTTGCAATTTTTATACTTTAAGTTACGTAAAATTGCATAAAACCCAGAAAATAACGAGTGAAGGAGGACATGCTACTTTTAGACTCTCAATTAACACGTTTGAGTCTCAAGGCGCACAAACTAGAACAATTATTTGCCTCAAAAATATTTGACTTCATGCAGACGGACTCAAAGCTTTTGTCGACATCATAATCTTAAATTGAAAGAATAATCAATAAAAACTATAGTGTTCATAAAGTAATGTCTGCATAATTAGAGATGTCCGATAATGGCTTTTTTGCCGATATCCGATATTGTCCAACTCTTGATTACCGATTCCCATATCAACCAAAACCGATACATACAGTCGTGGAACTAACACATTATTATGCCATATTTATTATTGAAGTCCCAAAGTGCATTATTTTTTTTAACATGCCTCAAACCAGCAGCTTGGAATTTGGGACATGCTCTCCATGAGAGAGCATGAGGAGGTTGAGGTGGGCGGGGTGGGGTTGAGGTGAGGGCGGTAGTAGTGGTGTATATTGTAGTGTCCCGGAAAAGTTAGTGCTGCAAGGGGGTTCTGGGTATTTGTTCTGTTGTGTTTATATTCTGTTACGGTGCGGATGTTCTCCCGAAATGTGTTTGTCATTCTTGTTTGGTGTGGGTTCACAGTGTGGCGCATATTTGTAACAGTGTTAAAGTTGTTTATACGGCCACCCTCAGTGTGACCTGTATGGCTGTAGACCAAGTATGCCTTCTTTCACTTGAAATTTCAAGATATTGTTTATTATAAAATAACACAGATAATGTTCAAAGTAAAAATAAATACTCTTCCGGAAGGAATTCAAAAATACTTCTCTCTACAGACCAGCAAATACAATCTAAGAGATGAATCCAAGTTTATTTTACCAAAAGCAAGACTAGTTGTTAAACGTAGATGTTTATCTGTTCTCGGTGTTAATTTGTGGAATTCTGTTGGTAAAGAAATAAAAATGAGTGACTCAGTATTTAATTTCAAAAAGAATATGTCACAATGTATTTTAAAAAGTTATGTGAACTAGAAATTTATGTTTGTTTGGTTAAATGTTGTATTTAGAAGGTATGTATGTTTATCTATTTACAGAAAAGTGTATGTGTGTAGGTACATATTTTTGTATTATTTGTTAAAGGGCAACTTAAATGTAAATGCTGAATGACTATATTTCTTTTTGTGTTGCAGAATTATTAGAAAAGGTAACTTTATTGAATGTAAAAAATTTATGTTGGGCATATAAGCTTTTTTGCTTCTGCCTGTTTCAGTCATGTTATTCATTTTTGAATCGTGATCTATGTTTGAATATGTTTTTGTTAGACTGAAAATAAACTGAAACTGAACTGAAACTGAAGAGTGTGAAAAGCCGTAGATATTATGTGCTTGGGCCGGGACGCAAAGGCAGTGCCTTTAAGGTTAATTGGCGCTCTGTACTTCTCCCTACGTCCGTGTACACAGCAGCGTTTTAAAAAGTCATGCATTTTACTTTTTGAAACCGATACCGATAATTTTGAAACCGATACCGATATATTCCGATATTACATTTTAAAGCATTTATTGTCTATCTAATCATAGTATATAATAATAATGCAAGTAACCATTAAAAAGGATGTACATTTTTATTTTTCATTACTGTATAATTGCTTACCATTGTACCGTCATTGGAAGGTAAATCATTTTGCTATCCTAAATAAATAAACAAAGAATAACATGGACTTATTTCTGCAAGCAAAAAATGTACCTTCTTGAATATTGAACATTTTAAAGTTCTTTTTTTCCACAGTTACAAAAACAAAGTCGAATGTTGACTTTTTGTTTGTTGCCATCACGTCATCGAGTCATTTTCACTCATGTGTCCGTGTTGATGGGCTCGTATTCCCCATCGGATTGGAAGCTGAAATATTACCACGACGGCACATTTGGCTTTGCAATCATACGTTTTTTCCTTTACTTTGCAGCATTCACTGGCGAGTCGCAAAGCTCTCTGTACTTTGTGTGTGCGCCTCGCTCTGGTCTCCGCCGCCACAAAGATTTTGAACCAGTAAAAAAAAAAAGAGGGCTCACTGTGTTCAGTTGGTTTCATTGTTAAATAAACACATTTAGGTGCTGAGAGCGACGCATACAGTAAGACGTCTTTCTTCCAGTTTGAAGCGAGGGACGAACAAACGCGAGGCTCAACAATTCTGATTGGCCAACGTGGCCGTCGATCAAATGCCGGCGGAGGAAAAAAAACAACACAAATTAAAACCTTGGTTAATCGCACCCATGCTAATTAGAACAATTAACCTGGAACTTGCCACACCTGCTTCCTGGAACGCATGGCAGCTTCCTCCAGGGTCTCGGCGGCCTCAAACTTGCCCTGCCGCTTGTAGAGCGCGCCCAGGTTCTTCAGGGTGGTGGTGACCGTGGGGCTGCACAAACCGGCGGAAACGTATCATCAGAAAAAAAAAAACACTGCAAGGCGGCCATCTTTTGTGTTCACCTGTCAACTTTACAAGCTTTGTACCAGCCGCCGTACTCTCCGAAGGGCGCGCCGTCTTTCTGCTTCCCCTGCGAGACAAGAAGCAGCGTTAAGCTCCTCATATTCCTTTCACACTTGAAGCAGTTTGTGCTGGAAAGCAGACATTTTGTAGTGGTGCTGGGATTATGGCGGCCTCAGAAGTCTTGTGCCGCTTCTGCATAGAAAAACCGTTAATGACGGACTATAAACCGCTGCTTTCTTTCCTGCAGCTTATAAGATGGTGCAGCTATTTTATGGATTTTTTTTTCGCTGACGGCAATACTAAAAATAATTTTTTTAAAACAACATTAAGCAAGCAAATACACCAAGGAGTTTTATTCTTTGTTCTACGGCGCCATCTTTTGGACGAGTTGGCTCACTGCAGGTGCTGCAGTTTTCCTTCAATTTATTGATTGATTGATTAATTGATTTAAACTTTTATTTATTTAGTAGTACAGTACATATTCCGTACAATTGACCACTAAATGGTAACACCCGAATAGGTTATTCAACTTGTTTAATCATATCATGGTAAAACAGTCTTTCAACAGTCTTTTAGCCGTCCATAACGTTCTACTCAAACAGATTTGACATTCATCACTCCAAGCAACATTTGTGAGTTTTACAATATAACTAAAACTGTTTATACATACTAAACCGTCCCATGTGAAATGTCTTGTAGGGCTGTAATGACACTAGTGTCGTTAGCTTTGGCTAATATGCTAAAACGTCTACGAGTGTCTGTGTTAGTATTCTTAACTTACAACGGCATTCTTTTTTCTATTGTTTTAAGTTTTATAAATTTCTCAGTAAATTCAACAAAAAACGTCACCGTGGAGTTATTGAGTCTGTTTAGCTGATTGGAGCGCTAGCTTCCGCAGCTAGTGGGTCCAAGACCATGACTGCTGTTTTGTTTGTTCAGCCGTTTTACTGCCGTGTGACAGGCACCGTTTGGAAAAACTTATGGTATGTAAATAAACATTTACAGAATATTTCCAGGTAAATAACGAATTTCAAAACGTATATATCTGCGGGTTATAGTTCGGTACAGCTAATATTTGGAAAAAAAAAATTCCCATAAAATTTAGTTGGTGTGCTATATACAAAATCAAATCAACTTTATTTATAAAGCACATTAAAAATTTACCACATGGGTAGCCAAAGTGCTGTACAATAGGCAGGTTAAAAGATAACACAAGGAAAACGAGCAAACACAACACAAAAAGAGCACAATAAAAAATAAATAAGTAAGATATAGTCCAGAAAATACGGTAATCTGCTAATTGAAGTTAGTCTTTCTTATCCCAGCTCCAAAACGGACCATCTCCTTAGTTTTCCTACGCGACTAAGCTATACTTGCCAACCCTCCCGATTTTCCCGGGAGACTCCAGAAAACCATTCTCCCAGATTTCTCCCGATTTCAACCCTGACAACAATATTGGGGGCGTGCCCCAAAGTCACTACCTTTAGCGTCCTTTACAACCTGCCGTCACGTCCGCTTTTCCTCCATACTAACAGAGTGTCGTTCCAGTCACGTAATATAGTCACTATATAATATAAGGCTTTTACACACACACAAATGAATGCAAGGCTTACTTGGTCAACAGCCATACAGGTCACATTTAGGGTGGCCGTATAAACAACTTTAACACTGTTACAAATATGCGCCACACTGTGAACCCACACCGAAACAAGAAAGACACATTTCGGGAGAACATCCGCACCGTAACAACATAAAAACAACAGAGCAAATACCCAGAACCCCTTGCAGCACTTACTCTTCCGGAAAGCGACAGTATATACACCCCCCCCCCGCCCCATCTGCCGAATTTGGAGGCCTCAATGTTGGCAAGTATGCTCTATAGTCCAGAAAATATAGTAATCTGCTAATTCAAGTTAGTCTTCCTTATCCCAACTTAAAACGGACCATCTCCTTAGTTTTTCTACGCGACTAAGCCATACTTGCCAACCCTCCCAAATTTCCTGGGAGACTCACGAATTTCAGTGCCCCTCCCGGGGCAACCATTCTCCCGGAGTTCTCCCTATTTCAACCCGGACAACAATATTGGGGAGTGCCTCAAAGGCACTGCCTTTCGCGTCCTTTACAACCTGTCGTCACGTCCGCTTTTCCTCCATACTAACAGAGTGTCGTTCCAGTCACGTAATATACGCGGCTTTTACACACACATATGTGAATGCAACGCATACTTGGACAACAGCCATACAGGTCACACTGAGGGTAGCCGTATAAACAACTTTAACACTGTTACAAATATGCGCCACACTGTGAACCCACACCAAACAAGAATGACAAACACATTTCAGGAGAACATCCGCACCGTAACACAACATAAAAACAACAGAGCAAATTCTCCTGGGGCAACCATTCTCCCGGATTTCTCCCGATTTCAACCCGGACAACAATATTGCGGGCGTGCCTCAAAGGCACTGCCTTTCGCGTCCTCTGCAGCCGGTCGTCACGTCCGCTTTTCCTCCATACTAACAGAGTGTCGTTCCAGTCACGTAATATATGCAGCTTTTATACACACACAAATGAATGCAAGGCTTACTTGGTCAACAGCCATACAGGTCACACTTAAGGTGGCCGTATAAACAACTTTAACACTGTCACAAATATGCGCCACACTGTGAACCCACACCAAACAAGAATGACAAACACATTTCGGGAGAACATCCGCACCGTAACACAACATAAAAACAACAGAGCAAATTCTCCTGGGGCAGCCATTCTCCCGGATTTCTCCCGATTTCAACCCGGACAACAATATTGCGGGCGTGCCTCAAAGGCACTACCTTTCGCGTCCTCTGCAGCCGGTCGTCACGTCCGCTTTTCCTCCATACTAACAGAGTGTCGTTCCAGTCACGTAATATATGCGGCTTTTATACACACACAAGTGAATGCAAGGCTTACTTGCTCAACAGCCATACAGGTCACAATTAGGGTGGCCGTATAAACAACTTTAACACTGTCACAAATATGCGCCACACTGTGAACCCACACCAAAACAAGAAAGACACATTTCGGGAGAACATCCGCACCGTAACAACATAAAAACAACAGAGCAAATACCCAGAACCCCTTGCAGCACTTACTCTTCCGGAAAGCAACAGTATACACCAGCTGCAACCCCCCCAATCTTCCGAATTTGGAGGCCTCAATGTTGGCAAGTATGCTCTATAGTCCAGAAAATATAGTAATCTGCTAATTCAAGTTAGTCTTCCTTATCCCAGCTTAAAACGGACCATCTCCTTAGTTTTTCTACACGACGAAGCCATACTTGCCAACCCTCCCAAATTTCCTGGGAGACTCACGAATTTCAGTGCCCCTCCCGGGGCAACCATTCTCCCGGAGTTCTCCCTATTTCAACCCGGACAACAATATTGGGGGCGTGCTTCAAAGGCACTACCTTTAGCGTCCTTTACAACCTGTCGTCACGTCCGCTTTTCCTCCATACTAACAGACCGCCGTTCCAGTCACATAATATACGCGGCTTTTACACACACATATGTGAATGCAAGGCATACTTGGTCAACAGCCATACAGGTCACACTTAGGGTGGCCGTATAAACAACTTTAACACTGTTACAAATATGCGCCACACTGTGAACCCACACCAAACAAGAATGACAAACACATTTCGGGAGAACATCCGCACCGTAACACAACATAAAAACAACAGAGCAAATTCTCCTGGGGCAACCATTCTCCCGGATTTCTCCCGATTTCAACCCGGACAACAATATTGGGGGCGTGCCTCAAAGGCACTGCCTTTCGCGTCCTCTGCACCCTGTTGTCACGTCCGCTTTTCCTCCAGAGTGTCGTTCCAGTCACGTAATATATGCGGCTTTTATACACACACAAGTGAATGCAAGGCTTACTTGGTCAACAGCCATACAGGTCACACTTAGGGTGGCCGTATAAACAACTTTAACACTGTCACAAATATGCGCCACACTGTGAACCCACACCAAAACAAGAAAGACACATTTCGGGAGAACATCCGCACCGTAACAACATAAAAACAACAGAGCAAATACCCAGAACCCCTTGCAGCACTTACTCTTCCGGAAAGCGACAGTATATATATATATATATATATATATATATATATATATATATGTTCGCTGCCCGTAGCTCCTGTGTATAACAAACATATTAAATCACTCTCACCTTGCTTTGTTCTTCTCTCTCCTCGGCGTGCATCCAAATTGGTTTGTTCTCACCTGCGGTGGGAACGCGACAAGAGAGATGCGAGAAGCAGGTGAGGTGTGTGTGTGGTCTCCAGTCGGGACACGTGCGCTTCCAACCTACCGTCAACCGAGCCAAACTCTCGCTCGTGGGCCCGGGTGAGGATTTCTTTGTAAAGAGTCTCCGCCTGCTTGAACTTGCCCTGCTTGAGGTAGCAGGAGGCCTGGGAGAGGCGGGGGAACATTAAAACCACAGCGGGAGGATCCCTCCAAAAATGTTGATTGGTGCAAGTGTAAACACGATGTGACACACTTAGAAGTAACTTTGTTAAAAAAGGGTCCTATCCTACATTTCAAACTTCTAAGAGGTATGTGTATCCTTAAAGTATTCAGTGCTTCACTCTTTCCACATTTTGTCATGTTCCAGGCTTTTTGTCCTCAAAATTCTACACACAATACCCCATACTGACAATGTGAAAACGTTTTTTTAGAAATGATTGCATATATATTGAAAATAAAATATTAATAAATCACATGTACATAAGTGTTCACAGCAGACTAGGACCCCTTTAAGCATCAATATGCCCGTCTTACCAAGTTATTCTTGGTTTTAGCCACATTGGGGTCGTCGGGCCCCAGTTTGGTCTGATAGATCTCCAGTGCTCTCATGTAGTAGTACTCAACCTCCTCGTACTTGCCCTGGTTCTGACACAGCAGGGCCAGGTTATTAAGCTGCTTGGCCACGTCCGGGTGGTCTTTTCCCAGCACCTGGATAACAACGACAACAGGGGTAAGCGCCAGAGACGACACCGTAACACTTCCAACGGCCATTTGGCTCACGTGAAGTTGCAGCATTGCTTGTTTTCCAACATCCTATGAGGGCCTCCAGAAAACCATAAGGAGTAGAACAGGGTTTTTTGCAAGTGTCAGCAATTCTAATGTAATGCTTTTTAATGCATTTTTAATGCTACTTAAAACAAATGTATTGCCAGTGTCGTACTGCAGATACCGTACATTGTGGACTGCAAGCCGCAACTTTTTTCCTAAACTTTGAACCCTGCGGCTTATCAGATGGCGTGGCTAATTTATAGATTTTCAATCAAGTTTTGTTCAAGTGGTTCTCAACCTTTTTTCAGTGATATACCCCCTGTGAACATTTTTTTAATTCAAGTACACCCTAATCAGAGCAGAGCATTTTTGGTTGAAAAAAAGAGATAAAGAAGTAAAAAACAGCACTATGTCATCAGTTTCTGATTTATGAAATTATATAACAGTGCAAAATATTGCTTATTTGTAGTGGTCTTCTGCGATGAGGTGGCGACTTGTCCAGGGTGTACCCCGCCTTCCGCCCGATTGTAGCTGAGATAGGCGCCAGCCCCCCCCCGCGACCCCAAAAGGGAATAAACGGTAGAAAATGGATGGATGGATGTAGTGGTCTTTCTTGAACTATTTGGGAAAAAAAGATATGGGTCCGGTCCGATCCGGTGGCCATGTACTGCTTGCCTGTGTATCGGCTGGGGACATCTCTGCGCTGCTGATCCGCCTCCGCTTGGGATGGTTTCCTGCTGGCTCCGCTGTGAACGGGACTCTCGCTGCTGTGTTGGATCCGCTTTGGACTGGACTCTCGCGACTGTGTTGGATCCATTATGGATTGAACTTTCACAGTATCATGTTGGACCCGCTCGACATCCATTGCTTTCCTCCTCTCCAAGGTTCTCATAGTCATCATTGTCACCGACGTCCCACTGGGTGTGAGTTTTCCTTGCCCTTATGTGGGCCTACCGAGGATGTCGTAGTGGTTTGTGCAGCCCTTTGAGACACTAGTGATTTAGGGCTATATAAGTAAACATTGATTGATTGATATAAAAAGAACTAAAAACTTGTTGAAAAATAAACAAGTGATTCAATTATAAATAAAGATTTCTACACATAGAAGTAGTCATCAACTTAAAGTGCCCTCTTTGGGGATTGTAATAGAGATCCATCTGGATTTATGAACTTAATTGTAAACATTTCTTCACAAAAAAATAAATCTTTAACATCAATATTTATGGAACATCCATCCATCCATCCATTTTCTACCGCTTATTCCCTTTCGGGGTCGCGGGGGGCGCTGGCGCCTATCTCAGCTACAACATGGAACATGTCCACAAAAAATGTAGCTGTCAACACTGAATATTGCGTTGTTGCATTTCTTTTCACAGTTTATGAACTTACATTCATATTTGGTTGAAGTATTATTCAATAAATATATTTATAAAAGATTTTTGAATTGTTATTTTTAGAATATTTTTGAAAAATCTCACGTACCCCTTGACAAACCTTCAAGTACCCCCATTTGAGAACCACTGCTCTAGCCATCCATAATTTCTTCTCGTATTCATTCTTCATTCATCACTCCAAGAGACGTTTTTAGGTTTTAGTGAATTAGTGTGTGAATTATATTTATATAACGCTTTTCTCAAGTGACTCAAAGCGCTTTACATAGTGACACCCAATATCTAAGTTACATTTAAACCAGTGTGGGTGGCACTGGGAGCAGGTGGGTAAAGTGTTTTGCCCAAGGACACAACGGCAGTAACTAGGATGGCACAAGTGGGAATCGAACCTGCAACCCTCAAGTTCCTGGCACGGCCACTCTACAAACCGAGCTATTGTTTGTACTTACTAAACCGTTGCATGACTTCCCTGCTTGGCACTCAGCAGCAAAGGTTATATATATATATATATATTGGGGGTTAAATCACCAAAAATTATTCCCCGGCGCGGCCACCGCTGCTGCCCACTGCTCCCCTCACGTCCCAGTTGGTGAATCAAGGGTGATGGGTCAAATGCAGAGAATAATTTCGCCACACCTACTGTGTGTGTGACAATTATTGGTACTTTAACATTTGCAATGTCTGTAGGAGTGTTTTCATGTTATCGTAATGTAATGATGCATATTAGTTAATATGCTAACATGTTTACGAGTGTCTGTGTTAGCATTATTATCTTACAATGCCATGTTTTTTTTTGTTTCAGTTTCATAATCTCACCAAAATGTCACCGTAGATTTATTAAGTCCGTTTAGCTGATTAAAAAACTAGCTTCCGGAGCTAGTGGGTCCATGACGATGACTTCTGTTTTGTTTGATCACCCGTTTTACTGCCGTGTTACAGTTTGGAAACAATAAAAGGTGTGTAAATAAACATTTACAGAATATTTCTGTGTAAATAAGTAATTTCACAACATATATATCTGTGGCTTATACCCGGTGCGGCTAATGTATGAAAAAAAAATGTTCCCCTTTAAAATTTAGTGGGTGCGGCTTAAAAACCCGGTTTGCACTATAGTCCGGAAAATACAGAGTTATTATGCATCGTCAAAATCTAAAAATGATCCGTATAAACATCCATCCATTTCCTACCGCTTATTCCCTTTCGGGGTCGCGGGGGGCGCTGGCGCCTATCTCAGCAACAATCGGGCGGAAGGCGGGGTACACCCTGGACAAGTCGCCACCTCATCGCAGGACCAACACAGATAGACAGACAACATTCACACACTAGGGCCCATTTAGTGTTGCCAATCAACCTATCCCCAGGTGCATGTCTTTGGAGGTGGGAGGAAGCCGGAGTACCCGGAGGGAACCCACGCATTCACGGGGAGAACATGCAAACTCCACACAGAAAGATCCCGAGTCTGGATTTGAACCCAGGACTGCAGGACCTTCGTATTGTGAGGCAGACGCACTAACCCCTCTTCCACCGTGAAGCCCCTCCGTATAAACAAAATTATATTTATTTGACAATGATAATTAAATAGAGGTGAACAGTTTACAATAACCGTTACTCTCTAGTGAATTTACTTTAATTTTTTAATGTAAC